>NC_090725.1:193111629-193126629 GCF_036898095.1 Palaemon carinicauda
CAATCTCTTAATGAGTTTCAGATATAATTCAAATGAGAGTTTCTTGCATGCGAAATTTAACAATCAATCTCTTGAATATTTTAAGAATCGGTTGCAGCCAGGAGAGAGAGAGAGAGAGAGAGAGAGAGAGAGAGAGAGAGAGAGAGAGAGAGAGAGAGAGAGAGAGAGAGTATTATAATGTTTATATTTGCCTACATAGAGAGATGGAAGAGATTTCATAAAATCCAGATTTAATCGTGAAAATATGGTTTGTTAAAGTAGAATTCAGCCAAGACTGATAAATGTGTATTATATATTAGATATTAGAGGATATGGGGCAGGTTTCGCTAGATTGGCAATTTATTGATCAATCCAAGGAAGTCATCTTAGAATTATAAGTGATACAGTTGAGGTTAAAAGGATGGAGTTTATTAAATACAGTTAAATGATCTTCCTAAAATAAGTCTTGAATATAATCGAACTATACACACACACACACGCACATGTGTATATATATATATATATATATATATATATATATATATATATATATATATATATATATATATATATATATATATATATATATAAATATATATATATATATATATATATATATATATATATATATATATATATATATATATATATACTTCGGTTCGATATACACAGTTATGAGTTCATGTTGTTCATCCTTAAATATTCGATAAAAAAGTAGTGATGAAAATGGCTAAAAATTGAGAAATATTTAAGTTAATATGGAAATATATACAGAAAATATGAATTTGGATGGAGAAATACATGTTTATATTTTTACTAAAGTTATTTTCTATTCTTTTCGTAGCTGTTCAGTGAATGGCTGGACATGTACCTATCAAGACTGAACCGTTTATCCTTAATCATTTACAAGTCTAACCATTATGCATTTTTTTTTTATTTTAGTTAACAGTATGATACCGGTCTTAATGCTTAAATTTGGAAAGGTAACAACGAAATTAAAGTAATCTCAAATTTCTTATTGATTAACTCTAATCAAGGATTAGAGTAAGTTCTAATAATTCCAAGTGACTCGTTTAGTCTCAAACAGCGTCCTTTGTTTTGGCTTACCACCTCTGAACCCTAATTTGTCTAGTATTATCGTTTTATGGTTGTGTTGAACTTCATCTAGTTGTATCTTGGTACTCTTAATTTATTTTAGCCATGTCTCCCAAGAAAAATAAAGGAAAAAGAATACAATTGTTATATTATAATAAAGGAAGATAAATATGAAAAGTAATAAACATTGTAAGTTTCTTATTCTTAGCTCGGGTAATGGTGTCTTCCATTATCAATGACATTTGTATTTTTCAGTGTCACTAGAAATGCCACGTAGTCTATAAATTCTACTACCATTATGGATAGACAGAATCTAAGATCAAATAGAACACTTTTTATACCTTTAGTTAGAATATCAAGACACATAAACTGATTCCATTTAGCCAAATGCTGATTGAAGATTCATAGGTGGTTAAATCGATTCAAGGAGTATAATATCTTGAACAGCATCAACGATTCGTAAGAAACTGTTGCTGATGCTCGTATTGTCGCTGGTGACCGTAAGGAAAGTCTTCGATTATAAACAATTCATCCCGAACTATCCTTCAACATTGACTATATTGGCTTATTTTTGGAGCAAAAGGTAGAATAATCAATGACATGGTACATGTCTTGATGATCTATACGAAATAAGTGCGGGTTTCTGTCCACCAAATACTAGTGACTCATTCAGCCCATGGGCCAAGGCGTCACAGCTCTATTGAAGTGGTGCTTTGTGACATAGCTTATATTGCTAGGTTGTTAGGAGACATTCTGGAGTTTCGAAAGGCCTACAATATTTATCAGGCTGTATTAAGCATCAGTGCTTCTTGGACCGAAGGGACTTCAACAGTTATAAGTGATGGTTTGAAGAAACTGTGCCTTTAATTTGCTCTTGTATTTGATAGGGTTCGATGAGCCAGTAAAGGATGGATGGGACTATTAGGTATTCCTTATAAATTAACTTGAGATCGATTTAGAAGAGTTTACAGAGTTGTTTGACTCCTACTATCAACCTCTGACTAAAGGAAGAAGAAGTGAAAGAACAGGAGCTTGAAGAAAGTTTCCCTGAGCCAAACCAAGGAACTTGAAACCTAGAAGAAATCCATAGTTCTTTTCACCATTTATCCAAGTATCTATCAGTGAGTCCCAGGATCATTCAACTGAGCGCTTTGCAAAGGTTTCTAATGCTTTTGAAGATTCCCTGCATCATGTATGAAATATTTCGACGAGAGAAACAGTATCCAACAAATTGTAGAACAATTCCTTGTAGAGTCGAAAAAATCCCTAAAAATTTCTTACTTGATCATCATATCAAAGAACCACTGCCGGCAATGTTGGGCATCACAGGAAAGAATGGCTACAGCAGATAATTTATTAATAATACAGTCATTAGATAAAATTTTTTTATATATATATATATATATATGTACATTATATGTAGATATATATATATTAGAAGAATAAAGTTGTGATGGAGATATTTTGGTAAGAGGAAGAAACATGGGATGGAGATCTTTTGGGAAAAAGAATATTGATGGGATAGAGATTTTTTGGTTAACAAAAGTGGATGAATGGTAATCAGCCAACTTTTTTTTTTTTTTTTTAAAGAAAAGTATTTAATCTGAAGGTCCTTCCAGTATTAACTTATGCATCAGAGACTTGGAGCCATCTTCACTAAAGCCTTGGAACATAAGGTAGTTCCAATTCAGAGCTGAGGAAAGAATAATGATGGGAATAACAGTAACAGACAGTAAAAGAGGAACATGGATAGTAGACTAAAGTAAAGTAGAGGATAGTCTAACAAATAAAAAAAAAAAAATTGACATGAGATGGACATGAAAACGTCAGATCATGTATAGACATTAAAGATAACAGAATGTCCCTAGCTGTTGCAAAAGCAGCAGGGGAAGGGAGAAAAGATGCTGGATTAACGAACTAAGAAAGTTATCAGGTGTATACTGGTATAGAAAGACCATAAACAAAGGCAAGTGCAAGCACATGTATGAGGCCTTTGTTCTGCAGTGGACTAGTAATGGCTGATGATGGTATATTATTATTATTAATATTATTACTACTACTAGCTAAGCTACAACCCGAGTTGGGAAAGCAAGATGATATAATACCAGGGGGTCCAACAGGGAAAAATAGCCCAGTGAGGAAAGGAAATAAGGAAACAAACAATATCGACAGTAATTAACAAAATCTAAATAAATTTTTTAAAAAAACATTTACAATATTAAAACAGGTAATTAATATATAGACTACAAAAGACTTATGTCAGCGTGTTCAACATAAAAACATTTGCTGTTAAGTTTAAACTTTTGAAGTTCTATGGATTCAACTACCTGATTAGGAAGATAATTCCACAACTTGGTCACAGCTAGAATAAAACTCTCGGAATACTGTTTAGTATTGAGCGTCATGCCTGAGAAGGCCTGACCATTAGAATTAATCGCATGCCTAGTATTACGAACAGGGTGGAACTATCTAGGAAGATATGAATGTAAAGGATGGTCAAAATTATGAAAAAATCTTAAGCAACATGCTTAGTGAACTAATTGAACGATGGCGCCAAAGATTAATATCTAGATTAGGAATGAGAAATTTAATAAGACTGTAAGTTCCTGTTCAACAAATTAAGTTGCGAATTAGCAGCTGAAGACCAGACAGGAAAACAATACTCGAAACAAGGTAGAATGAAATAATCAAAACACATTCAGAATAGATTGATCTTGAAAGAGTTTCTCAATAAGCCAATTTTTTGTGCAATTGAAGGAGACACAAAACTAATGTTTCTCAAAAGTAAATTTGATGTCGTGAATCACACCTAAAATTTTGAAGGTTATAAAGGTTAAAGAAACATCAATAATGAGATCCGGATTTTGACGAGCCACTGTTCTTGACGTACTTACAATCATACTCAAAGTTTTCTTAGGATTCAACTTCATACCACATAATTTGCACCATGGACTATTTTAGCTAGATCTGTATTAAGGGATTCAACAACACCGGATCTACATTCTGGAGATGGAATTGATGCAAAGAGAGTAGCATCATCTGCTTATGCAACAAGCTTTTTTCCTTATCCAAACCACATGTCATGTGTATATATTATGGAAAGTAATGAGCTAAGAACACTACCTTGTGGAATACCAGCACTAAAATCAAGGGAAATCATACGAACTTCCTGACCACAATCAAGGTATTTCTATACAGCATTGGAGATTGTAAGAAGGGCATCACATGCTCCAAGGCCTTTACAAAAACCAAATTGCAAACTAGCGAACAGATGATTATCTGCAGCAAACATATTAAGACGTTTTGCCAAAAGGCGTTCAAAAACTTTAGACAATATTGGAGTTATGGAAATAGGGTGGTAATCAGTTGGACTTGAGTTACCACAAATACATTCATAGTGGATTAAATTACCAATGCTCCAACAAGTGCTAAAAGTTCTTTCTTTGGCTAACTTGCACAAAATAAGAGATGACTTTTAGGCTGAGAAATCTGCAGTCTATAAAAAACAAAGGAACAATACCATTTGGGACTACACCTTCATAAGTTTGAAAGTCCATCAACAGAGCTTTAATTTTATGAGATTGAAAAGCTAAAGTAGTTAGTTTAGCCTCGGAAAAAGAGCAATGATGAAGTTCGAGTTTCTCATTACTCTGTTTACTGTCAAACACATCAGCCAAAAGGATTGCCTTTTCCTTTGGTTAGTGAGTGACTGAGCCATCTGGTTTAAGTATAGGAGAAACTGTTGCATCTACGCCAAAGAGTGCAGATGTAAAGGTAGGTCATTATTTAAGATCCTGGGTTGTACCAGCAAATGTTTCTTTTATGGTTAGATTGCATTCCTTTTCAGTTGAAGCATAAACACTCTTGAGCAAGAGCTTTAAGCTGAGTATGGTAATTCCAGGTCAAATCCGATCTAATACCCTGCCAAAGATGATAGGCCCCTTGCTTCTCCAAATAAGCACTTCTACAATCATCATTGAACCTTGGTTTGTCCTTCACTTAGTAAGTTAGCATACGAAAAGGAATGAGGCTATCAATTATGTTGTAGATTCTCATTCAAAGGGACAACACAATCAATACTACTATACAATCGTGACCAATTCAAGCCCAAAAGATCAAGCAAAATCCCATTCTAGTGTTTGAGATTTCATTTAAATCTTACATGAGGATGATACATTAGGGACAGGGTGCTCAGTCTTCACTACTAATGATCAGATGTCCCAACTTGAGAACCAACTTTACTTGTTATAACTCGAGGGTAGTAAGTGTATAAGAGGTCCAAACAGTTACCAGACCTGTGAGTAGCTTCATTTATGATTTGCTCACAACCTGATTCAGAAAAAGTCTAAAGCTCTTAAGCCATGGTGATTGGTAGGAGAAATGCTCCTTATGGTGAGCCTTGATATTATCAATAAAGAGAAAATAGGCTTTTCTGTCTTTTTCTCGCATCTTGGCCTTAATGGTAAGAAGACAATCGAAGATAGAATCATTCATGTCTGGATTCCGGTAGATCGAACACAAATAGAAGTTGCTATACCTGTCACAAACTTTAATTCCCGGAATTTCATGAAATCCATTTTCATAGCAGGACTTATGAGAAGCAGGGTACTCAGTCCTAATATACACCGCCATTCTCCTGTTCTTAGGGATGGCATCACGTTTCAACATTATTGGCTTCAAATGTGGGCCTCATTAGACAGCAGAGTTTCTGAGCACAAAAGAATATCATACTGTCTGGACGCAAATGTAAGGTCTTGAATATTTGCATGAAGACACAAATATTGCAACACAATAGACGACATTGATGAAATCTAGGACGTACTGGTGCAGGATTTCGCTTAATGTCTCTAGACAGCATAAGAATTAATGGTAATAAAAAAGAGGCATCATACTTAAAAACTAAATTAACAACAATAATAACAAAAGCAATTTGTATAGTAAGATGAATAGTGATTGATCAAACCCATAGACTAAAGAAAAAAGTCAGAAAAAATGGTAAACATGGAAGAGCCGATACACCTTGCAAGGCTCAATACTCTCAAGGATATCCACTTCAACTGAAGGGAGGACAGTAAGGATGGTAAAAGAAATAAAATCAGATAAGGAAAAGACAACCTCTTGACAAGCCACAAGGCATCCATGGCGTTTCTATTAAGATTGCCCAACACACCATTTCAAAAAATCAAGAGGAAGAAAAAAAAAATTAGAATCTTCCGCTTTAGTATACCTCAAGCTAGAGAACTCTCAACCCAAGAAAGTGGAAATCCCTGGTACAGAGTCTATGGCACTACCCAAGACTAGTGAACAATGGTTTGATTTTTGAGTGTCCTTCTAGAATAGCTGCTTCCCATAGCTAAAGAGTCCCTTCTACCCTTGCGTTCGTCAGAGTTTTTCCTGGTGTTAGTGCATTTCTTGTTGGATCTCATGTTCCTTGATCTCCATTATGGAATCTGTGAGAGTATAACGTCGTTGCCCAGGTCTTACTGGTAAGCTGTGTGCAGCTTTTTTTCCCCTGTGGAAATCCATCCCAACGATTTGTGTACTTCATGGAGCGATGGACAATAGCCCAAGATGGCCACAAAAAGGCGGCGGCCAAGAGTGACAAGTCTCCCTTGAGGAAAGGCAGTGTTTCTCGTCCTTCGGTGTGTTCATCTGTGCGTCCCTCTCTGTCCCCACTGTTACCTGCGGTATTGGAGGTAGTTCCCTCTGGATCTGAGAGAGGCTCCCCGACCCAGGATTTGTTCTCCTTTCATAATGTAAAGCGGAATCATCTTCTCGACCTCCCTGGGGGTGGGGGAAAGGTCCACAGAGAAGGTTATTGGGACCCTAAAGACAGTTTTGACATTTTGAGCGCGTGCACCGAGATTGTGTGGCTCGTTCTGCGTATAACTCTTCCCCGGCGAAGAGGGCCCTCGTGGTAATCACGTGGTCTGATCCACTCATTTACCGATGGAAGGGCGGGAACCTTTAGATGTGATAGGTATTTTGGGCGACCAACCCTTTTTCTGGTGGAACTTTATGAACGTTTAACCACCGCCAGTGACCGGCTTCACAGCCCATACGCGAGTAGAGGAGGCTCCCTCCACCCATGGGTCGGCAACTTTATCCAATGCTTAGCAGCCCACCACAGCCGATCTATGCTAATGGGAGAAAAAGGCTGTTTCAGGCACTCAGAGGACGCTGTTGAGGTCACCGCAGAAGGATATTTCTACGCGGAGGAGAGCTGCGGACCCGATTCCCCACATAACTTGGGAGGATTTTCATTATCCAGAAGGTGCTGTCTATCCTCCCCCTGTCTTCGAGGAGTCTCATTGCTGGGGAGGACCAGAAGACGAGGTAACTAAAGAGATGGTATCCCTGGACCACCAGGAATACGAGGTATTGGAAAAAGTGTCGTCCTTCCGAAGAGCGTTGGGTCTTAAAAGAAGGTTCCACGATCTACCTGATCACATTCTGGTGCAAGTTCAACCACACGATACAGGTCTGAAACGATGTTTTGGAGCCCATAGGGTGGAAAGGCCCTCCCTGGTTCTTCTCTTCTCACAAGACATCAAACAGCGGTTCAGAAGAATCACCGCTGCCGCCAAGGAGCTTAAAGGACCGAACAGCCCCCCACTGGTACCGAAGCTTTTACCCTTTTCGGAGGTAAAGCACAGGCAATTCTATACTCCAAAGGGAACCTCCTGGAGGCATCAACCATCAGAATGGAACTTAGCTGGCCTGGCTCTAGTTCCACGGAGGATAAGCTGTTGGGCGGGGCTGTGGGTTTCATGGTTTACGAGGAAACATCCATAGAAGCAGTCGCATGAGCTTCTGGAGAAGCGGTTCCCTGGCTCGACTGGTCCAGCGAGGGGACAGTTCCTTAAGTTGGCAGTCTCAGGATCGAGGGTGGTAGCCTTCTTGGCAGGCCAGTATTTTACTGCACCATCTAACCGAGTCTTGTGCAAAAAGGACATCATCCTCCGTACGCTGCCAAGGAATGTGTCTGACAGGAAGTGGAGGGCTCATATGGACACCCCCCATCGTCAGGAAGCTCTCTTCCTGGAAGAGGTAATGGAAAGAGCGCTGGACAAGTAGAGGGAGGAGAGACACAACGCAATTCTTCATAGGGCGTCCGCACCTTCACAGTCTTCAAACACACATCCCCTATACTGGCCTCATGAACATGATAGGGCCAGGGCCAGTCCGGTGGTTGACCTTCTATGCTGTCATCCTAAGCCTCTGCCTCCTCCTGTTCGGCCCCTTCGTCTCAGCCCCCCTGAGGAGGACAAAGACCAACCGCAGGCAGAAATAGACACAGAGGAGCACATAACGGCTGCTTCTTCAAGCGAAAGTAGGGGGCAAGGCCCCTTTCCCCGGTATCCATCAGGGGTAGAGGGAAGGTTACCGTATTCCCTTCAAGTGATTCTCCAGCTGTCTATTCCTGGTGAATAAAGCCTCATATGGCTGACGTCTGGTCATCGATCTTTCGGCCCTCAATGGTTTCGTCGCCAAGACCGCGTTCAAGATGCAAAAGGCCAGTGCGGTCCTGGCAGCTATGAGGGAAGGGAATTTCATGCTATCCCCTAGAAGTCAAAGATGCATATTTCCAGATACCAGTTCACTCGTCCAGCAGAATATTCCTCATGTTCAAGTGAGAAGAGGCAGTCTTCCAGTTCGTACCCTCTACTTTGGCCTCTGGACCACGCCTTAGATCTTTACGAGAGTCTTTTCCCTGGTTTCCAAGTGGGCTGTCAAGAGGGTTGACACTATTGAGGTGTTTTGACGACTTGTTACTATTCTCGGAGTCCAGAGGACAGTTGTAAGAGCAGAGGGACGAGTTAGTGATCTGCACGGAAATGGGAGTAGTGCTCTACTGGTAGGAGTCACGACCCTTCCCAATCATGAGGACAGTGTGCCTGGGGATGGAAATATGGGCCTTCCCTGAGAAGCACAACATCAGGACTCTGGAAAGCATGGCGAAGCCCTTCCTCAGGGGAAATCCAGCTTCATTAAAGGAATGGCAGATGCTGGTAGCTTACCTTGTGTCCCTGGAGAAGTTCATTCCCAAGGGAAGGTTAATACTATGCCTGGGCCAGTGCAACCTGAAAGAGGCACATGCCCTAGCAATGCAGTATCCACCCCCAAAGCTTTCTCTGTCCCAGTCAACTAGGGAGGCACTCCAGTGGTGGTTGGAGCCAAGGAACAACAGAGTGGGAGTTTCACTCCTGGATCCTCTTTTGTAAGGCCTTCAGTTCTCGGATGCATCCAAGGAGGAAGGGGGATCCTACCTGCTGGACAAAATAGCCTGAGATCGGTTGTCCTGGGAGGAGCAGACCCTCCACATAAACGAACTTGAGCTGCTGGTAGTACAGAAGGTTCTCGTCGTCTTGGGGAGAAGGTGGCTCTGATAGGCAACAATTCCACCTTCGTCACCTAGGCTAGAAACAGGAAGCCCTACGGTGCCGCCTGATCAACCACCTAACGTTAAAGATCCTATCCTGGTCTGAAGACAGTGCCATATCTCAGACAGTCGGGTACTTCCCAGGAAAAAGAACGTAGTCGTGGATGATCTCAGCAAGAGGTGTCAAGTGTTGTCTGGGGAATGGTCCCTCCACCCGAAGGTGGCAAGGGCAGTGATGAAAGAGTGGGGGTCACCTTGCCTGGACTTTTTTACATCAAGGCTGAATGCTAAACTTCCGGTCTTCTGTTCCCCATTACCAGACCCAGCAGCAGCTTTGCAAGACACGGTTCAACACCCTTAGGACAGCCTCAACGTCTATGCATTCCCTCAATTTTCCCTTTTGAGGCATACCTTAAACCGCTTTGCGGGTGGGGGGTTGGGGGGTGAAGCAGGCAAGGATGACTGATAGCCCCTTGGTGGTCCGAAAAGGAGTGGTTTGCGTACCTGAGGTCATTTGGTATGGAAACCTCCATGACCCCTGCCCCTACGTTGAGATCTGCTAAGGTAACACCACATCCCTTGGCCAGGACCCTCAAGGCTCCCTTGTGGGACATCATCAAAGTTCTAGACGACATGAATACGCCTCCATTCGAGCCTCCGAGACAAATTACTGACTTGGAGGTAACCTTGAAGACGGAGATTTTATTTTTTATGGTACTAGCATAATGTTTAACCACACATGACATAAAAAATAACTGAAGATTATTAATTCTAGTGGTAAATGTTCGATATTTAGTTTCAAATGAATTTTTAGATTTTATTTTTAATGCAAAAGGGGTATTGTATATGTAAAAAAAAATAAAGTATGAATCAATTAATTTTTTTTTCAATACAGAACATTTGATGATATTAAGAAAACTACACACAACTAAATTTCATTTGGTGACATATCAAATATATATATATATATATATATATATATATATATATATATATATATATATATATATATATATATATATATATATATATATATATGTATATATATATATATATATATATATATATATATATATATATATATATATATATATATATTAAATTAATGCCATTTAATGACAGATTCCTTAATCCAAAAATAAAACCTAAAGACTATAGAACAAATTCCCTCCTACTCTATACGAAATTGTTTCGGAGTTTTGTGTGTACCAAACCAAACGAAGAGATTCTCTCAATATTCGCACTTGAGCTACACCATTGAGCAAAATTACAATGTATGGATAATAGTATGTCAAGCACACATAGACGTAGAGATTTGTGTGAATATCATCTAAATCTGTGAATATTTCTACTGGTAGCACAAGCATTAATTTAATCAAATAAACCAGAAACAAACTATATTCCATGGGTTAAACCAAAGAAAACACTGTTTCAAAAAATCACCACTCCCATGGTGTTGGAGTGAATTAATTTTCACAAATAAAACATACCAAGTCGTTTTTAATTCATGCACTTATACTTTTTGGACTTGGGTCTGTTGAAAAACGAATAATAAATTTTGGTACTCAAAGGAACTTTTATTCTTGCAAACACGGATGACGGCTATAGCATAGTGATGGAACATTGAATAACTTTCACTATTGTTGTACCATATAATTCAAGAATTCCAGGAAAATATAGCAATTCAACTGATGTATGTCCTTTATACTGTTTAAATGAAAAACACCCATAGTGCTCTACCATAAAGGATTAAGATTAATATCCTTGTTTACTTCATCATCAATAATTATTTATTTCAAACTCACAATGATGAAAGCATGCAACAAAGCATTTCCAAATTCAGTATTAGTTCTTTTTCATTATTTTTTTCTTTGCTGTAAAAATTATAGCTTTCAATTGGCTGCTTTTTATGCATATTGGTCCTTATGATCTCGTGTTGATATTTTGGATGGTTTTCAAAATGTTGCCTATGAACAACATCCTTTTACAAAAACCATATAATGGAAACAAAAGTATTAGGATTACAGTATAATTGTTAACTTTTATTGGTACACTGTTTCAGTATCTATGTAATCTGAAAAAAATAATCTTCTAAAGTATGGTCATAATAATCCTGTAAAGGTCAGCCTTGACGTTTATGTGGAAGAAAGGTAAAATATTACTTGTGATAGACATTCAGTGTCTGAATTTCAAAAGCAATAGTGAAAACAATAAGTGTTCGAAAAATATATATAAATCAAATTTAGTATTTTTATTTTATTTTTTTTTTTTTTATTCAGTCCTTAGCTATGAATGTTACACAAAAGTACTACCAGTGATGGACACTGACAATGTTGCAGCAACAGTCATGATTGGTAACAATTTAGGAAACGGATTTTGAAGCGAAGCGAAAAATCTATTTTTGGGTGAGATGGCCATGTCGTCCGGATGGAAGGTTCCTTTAGGCAGCTTTCTAAGGGATATTTGGGTACAGTGGTACTCCCAGAAAATTGACCATAATTCTCCAGAATTCTAACTCCTGGCGCGAGTATCCTTAAAATTTCTCTTAAAGATATCGCATAATATCAGGGGACATATATCTTAATATGACACATGGCAATCTTCACCCCGAATAGCGTTTCTGCTTCTAAGGGGAAGAGTGGCGAAACTGAAGGGGAGCTGTTATCAAGGATACCCTTCCTCCCCTACTATTACAAGGCTCCAAGATGGTGCTCATTCCTTGTAGCCATGAGCATGGTGCTACAGATATAGTAGTTTCGGGAGGGATCTTTACCTAAGCCTTCTCTTAGAAAAGGAGGGTGGGTCCATCAGATGACATGGCCATCTCACCCAAAATTAGATTTTTCGCTTCGCTTCAAAATACGTTTTTTGGGCTCAAGCCATGTCGTCCTGATGGAAGTTTACCAGAGAATTACTTGAAAGTACTGTATCTGTGGATTTGTATAAGTGCCTCAACCTTGTAACAATTTTATATGGTCATCTAGACCATTAAGAAATATGACGTTACCGTTATACGTCATTACCACTAATCATGGAACAATGTTAGGGCTTCCTGCCCCCTGCAGGGAAGTGTCTTGCTAGACAGTAAAAAAGGTTCAAGGTTTGTATACGTGTAGGAACAAATATAAGTATCAACTAGATCTATTTGTTTATATCAGTACAATAATTATACACTTTTTATTCATTTATTTAGGCTAAAAGAGTAACTGGGATGACAAGTGTAAAAAACATAAAAGAGAATTATACATTCAACATATACAGTCAAAATTTTCCTCCTGAGAGGGAAGAAAAAGATTAATGCCTCTCATAAAATCTAAAAATGTTATCAATATAATTTTTCTGTAAATGTTGGATACTATCAACACTGTGTACAATGTACACATGGCACAAGTGTCATTTGTATAATTCTGTACCTTAAAATTTGAACAGTCCTAGTGTCACCAGGGTGGCACTCACAAGGATATTGCACTAGAAGGTGTCAAAACCTTTTCACCCAAATTGAAAGTACCATTCAATTCACTGTTCATCACAGCACTAGACGACAGGATTTACTACACTACCTGCCGCCACCACATAACGTTTAAGTTCGTGTACTTGCTTAGCATAATGTTTGTAAAGCACCCTGGATGACTTCCAGCCAGTGTATGAGCGAAGACGCTCAAAGTCCATATGCTGAAAAAAGTTCAGTGAGGAAGGAATTTTTCTTGGATCATGACCTGCGGGTGTACTGTCTGGATCCGCTCTGCGAATGAAGTAGGTGAGCTTCGCCCTCAGTTGTTTTAGGGATAAGTTTGATCCTGAGGTTTCTCCTTTGAAGAGCTGTCCTCCCCTGAAGTCTGAAGTTCTTCGAAGACCTTTAGACATTCTACTGGACATAGAGAGAGATCTTCCTTCAGATGGCAGAATCTCTTGGGACCCCATCTCTTGGTGGGTAGCTCGTTCTTGACGAGAAAGGTTCAATCAGGAAAGAGATTCAGTTCTCCCGCTTCTGTGAACTTATGGCCCTCATCTCTTGATAGGGCTACTATTTCACTAACTAGCCCCTGAGGCTATAGCGAACAGGAAATTATATTTTTGAGTTGGATCCTTAAGAGAACAATCTTCATTGTTCAAGGTTGAAGCATAGTGCAAGACCTTGTCCAGGTACCATGAACTGGGCTTTGGAGGGGCGGCAGGTCTAAGTCTAGCGCATGGCTTCGAGATGTTCGCCAGGTCCACCTGGAAGGTGTATAGAAGAAGTCTAGTCAAGGCTAACTTGCACGTAGTTATCTAGTTGGCAGCTAGGCCTTGTTCATGAAGGTGGATGTAGAAGGACAGGCAGAAGTCTATTGAGATTTCTTTCGGCCTTTTTGCATTAACGAAAGCCACCCACTTTTTCCAAGATGATTCGTATTGTCTTCTGTTTGACTTTGACTTGTATTCTTCTAAGAAGTTTATACTGCCTATTGAGATCGCAAATCTTTTCTTTACCGCTAAGGCAAGAAAATCATGAGATGAAGGTTTTGGGTTGTCTGTGATGAAGCGAAGACAGTCGACTTCTTAACCAGTTGAGATAGAGCTGGATTTGGTAGAGGGACCAGCCTCAGCTTCAGTTCCATCACCAGAGGGAACCAGTTGCTCTTGGGCCACTTGGGGGCCACTAGAGCTGCTGTTCCCTTGAAGGATCTCTGCTTGTTGAGGACTTTCATTAAGAGATTGGTTGGAGGTAACAGATAAATCCAAGTCCATTCGTTTCAGTCGAGGGAATGGCATCCGTCGCCTCCTCCAGAGGGTCCTCGTATGGGGCTACATATCGAGGTAGTTTCTGGTTGTCGCTCGTCACAAAGAGGTTGATGCGCAGTTCTGGGACTTGTTCCAAGATGAAGGAGAATGAATCTGCATCTAGGGAGCATTCTGACTCTATCATCTTTATCCTGGATAGAGCGTCCGCTGTCACATTGCGGAACCCTTGTAGGTGAACTGTTGATAAGTGCCATCTCTTCTTTTTCGCTAAACGAAAGATGGCTAACATCACATGGTTGATGTGGGGCGATCTCGAGCCTTGTCGGTTCAGACATCTCACTATCATTTCGCTGTCCAAGACCAGCCTGATGTGGGCTGATCTGCGAGGGGATAGTTTCTTCAGCGTCAAGAGGACTGCCATGGCCTCCAGAATATTGGTTTGAAAGGTTTGTACAGGGATGACCAAGTACCTTGGGCTTTCCTTTAATGGGAGTGACCTCCCCATCCTTCTGTCGAGGCATCCGTGTGGATGGTCACTGATGGGGGAGGTGGTTGCAAGGGCACGGTCCTCGTTAGACTCTTGACCTTCGACCACGGCTTGAGAAATGATCGTAGTAAGGTTGGTATCGGTCTTTGTAGATCACTTCGAGCGTTTGATGCGTATCTTCTCCAGACTCCTGACGCATCTTTCAGCTGTGCTCTTTGCACTGGGTCTGTTACTGCTACGAACTGGAGAGAGAGCCCAGTACTCTTCCTGTTGGCGTCTTGAGATCCTGTCGGATTTCAGTAGTCTCTTGACAGATCTCGCGATCTCTCTCCTC
>NC_090725.1:193131629-193162495 GCF_036898095.1 Palaemon carinicauda
TTAGTGAGTGACTGAGCCATCTGGTATAAGTATAGAAGGAACTGTTGCATCTAAGCCCAAGAGTGCAGATGTAAGGGTAGTCCACTATTTATGATCCTGGGTTGTACCAGCAAGTGTTTCTTTTATGGTTAGATTGCATTCCTTTTCAGTTGAAGCATAAACTCTCTGAGCAAGAGCTTTAAGCTGAGTATAGTAATCCAGGTCAAATCCGATCTATTACTCTGCCAAAGATGATAGGCCTCTTGCTTCTCCAAATAAGCACTTCTACAATCATCCTTGAACCTTGGTTTGTCCTTCACTTAATAAGTTAGCATACGAAAAGGGATGAGGCTATCAATTATGTTGAGTAGATTCTCATTCAAAGCGACAACATGATCTATACTACTATACAATCATGACCAATTCAACCCCAAAAGATCATGCAAAATCCCATTCCAGTGTACTTGAGATTTCATTTAAATCTTACATGAGGATGATATATTAGGGAAATGGTGCCCAGTCTTCACTACTAATGATCAGTGTCCCAACTTGAGAACCAACTTTACTTGTTATAACTCTAGGGTAGTAAGTGTATAAGAGGTCCAAACAGTTACCAGACCTGTGAGTGGCTTCACTTATGATTTGCTCACAACCAGATTCAGAGGAAGTCTAAAGCTCTCAAGCCGTGGCGATTGGTAGGAGAAACAGAACTTAACTACTCCTTATGTTGAGCATTGAAATTACCAATAAAGAGAAAAGAGTCTTTTCTGTCTTATTCTTGCATCTTTGGCTTAATGGTAAGACAATCAAAGATAGAATCATTCATGTCTGGATTCCGGCAGATAGACCACAAATAGAAGTTGCTATGCCTGTCACATACTTTAAATACCGGAATCTCATGACATCCACATTCATAGCAGGGTACTCAGTCCTAATATACACCGCCATTCCCCTGTTCCTAGGAATGGCATCACGTTTCAACATTATTGGCTTCAAATGTGGGCCTCATATTAGACAGCAGAGTTTTTGAGCACAAAAGAATATTATACTGTCTGGACGAAATTGTAAGGTCTTGAATTAAGACAACGAATATTGCAATACAATAGATGACATTGACGAAATCTAGGACGTACTGGTCCTCGATTTCGCTTAATGTCTCTAGACAGCATAAGAATTAATGGTAATAAAAAAGAGGCATCATACTTAAAAACTAAATTAACAACAAGAATAACAAAAGCAATTTGTACAGAAAGATAAATAGTGATTGATCAAACCCATAGACTAAAGAAAAAAGTCAGAAAAACTCTTAAACTTGGAAGAGCCGATACACCTTGCAAGGCTAAATACTCTCCAGGATATCCACTTCAAATGATGGGAGGACAGTAGGGATGGTTTTGGAAAGAAATAAAATCAGATAAGGAAAAGACAACCTCTTGACACCCTCTTAATGAGAGAATGCCTTGATGAAATCATTGAGCTTCATCACGGCATTTCATTCCCGTGCTGAAACTTGGTGACGGGCAAGAGGGCTCTCGAACTTGGGGAAATTGCTCACCCAGTTCGAATCTAAATTTCTCTCTTTCACCTTTTTCTTTTTCTCAATATTATTATTATTATTATTATTACTATCCAAGCTACAACCCTAATTGGAAAAGCAAGACGCTATAAGCCCAGGGGCTCCAATAGGGAAAAATAGCCCAGTGAGGAAAGGAAATAAGGAAATAAATAACTGAAGAGAACAAATTAACAATAAATCATTCTAAAAAAAGTAATGTCAAAAGAGATATATCATATATAAACTATTAACAACGTCAACAACAAAAATGTCATATATAAACTATAAAAAGACTCATGTCCGTCTGGTCAACAAAAAAGCATTTGCTCCAACTTTGAACTTTTGAAGTTCTACTGATTCAACAACCCGATTAGGAAGATCATTCCACAACTTGGTAACAGCTGGAATAAAACTTCTAGAGTACTGCGTAGTATTGAGTCTTATGATGGAGAAGGCCTGGCTATTAGAATTAACTGCCTGCCTAGTATTACGAACAGGATAGAATTGTCCAGGGAGATCTGAATGTAAAGGATGGTCAGAGTTATGAAAAATCTTATGCAACATGCATAATGAACTAATTGATCGACGGTGCCAGAGATTAATATCTAGATCAGGAATAAGAAATTTAATAGACCGTAAGTTTCTGTCCAACAAATTAAGATGAGAATCAGCAGCTGAAGACCAGACAGGAGAACAATACTCAAAACAGGGTAGAATAAAAGAATTAAAACACTTCTTCAGAATAGATTGATCACCGAATATCTTAAAAGACTTTCTCAATAAGCCAATTTTTTGTGCAATTGAAGAAGACACAGACCTTATTACTTCGACTTTATCCTAATTTCATAAACTTACTTTCGTCTTTCTTTCCAAACTCTATGAGAAAAATTTCCCTAATTATATATGTGTATATACAGTATTATGTACATATATATTTATTATTTTTTTTTCCTATGGCTTGGATGTTTCTACATCCATTGTAGCCCCGGCAGGGATGTTCTACATCCTTTATTGCTGCCTGCTTTGATGAGTGGGAGGAGGTATCACGGTTGGGAGGTGTTTGCATTCAAAGCTATATGTGAGAGTATTGGATGATTTCAGGCATCCCGAAGATGGTTTGGACCTTTTGGGCGGAACTATTCTCAAGTGTTGGGTCTTCGGAATTCAGGGGGATCCAATGCTTGGGGTAGGACTCTCGGCTTTTGGCCAGAAGCCCTTCATTACAGATATGTGGAGGATGATTCCATAGTTTCTTGGTCTCAGTCCTAACAGGCGGGTTCAGCTTACACCTGTGCCTCTATATCTGTTTTGATGCTATCCTTCGGGTAGGGTATGGAGTGGACAATCTGGGAAGTATACTCTCATTGTGTCGATAGTGGAGAGTGCAAATTTCCTTTCTGACGTGTGATGGCCTAACATTTTCGAGCAGGTACATCAAACTAACCCTTTTCTCTCTCGTCTAGTGGATTCTTTAAGTAACGAACCCCCATCCCCTGGATACGCTGACTCTCCCCTGGCACTGTTGACGACCTTTGCTAATGTGATAAGGGAAAGCTCTGTTGATGACCTCGGAACGGGAAAGGACCATTCTACTGATATTTCAAAATAGAGTAATTTGGGTAACACGAGGAAACTTCGAATCCTTCATGTTACACAAATTTCAATAGAGACATTATGATGATCTATGTAAAGCATATGAATGCTATGGATGCATAAAAGAAATAAGGATGAAACTTGAAGCTGAAACTTGGGATTCATGAATATCTTATAGTAGTTATGACGAAGCATTTAGTGCAATAAGTAACTTGAATAATATTAAAATTATTAACTTGAATGTCGCGGCTGCTGTCTGTGATAAGGTACCAAAAGATTTGGATGTGTATAGGCCTGCCGATTGGTTGGAAAAAGACGCAGATTTAGTTATGCCCTCCCAGAGAAATCCAAAACCACCGATGTGGCTTATAGCTGAATCAAAGGGGGTTACAGGGAATTATTTTAAAATATGCAAATTGATTCAGAAAAAAGTAGGAACTATTGCACCAGGCGATATATCTCGTTTCGGAAAAAAATAGTTTCCTTATCCATGCGAAATCCAGTACACAGTCGGTAATATTGTCCAATATGAAAATAAGTAATGATGACATTAAGTTAGATGTCAAACCCTCTCTAAATTTTAGCTACGGAAGGGGCGTAGTTTTTAACCGAGATCTATATGATTTTACAGAGGAGGAGATACTGGCTGTGTGTCCATTAAATGTATGGAAAGTTCACAAAGTCCCAGGTACATCAATGATAATCCTTACGTTCCAGGATGCTGATGTACCTTTTCATATTATTATCGAGAACGAAAGGATTAAAGTAAGACCCTTCAAGCAGAAGCCATTGCAATGCTTTAATTGTTTTAAATTTGAGCACCCGTCCAAAGTTTGCAAAAATGAGATGATGTGTGGTATTTGCTCCAAATCTTACCATGGAGAGTGTGCACTTGGAGCCAGGTGTTTAAATTGCAGCTCGAATCACAAATCCACAGACAAGAGCTGCGAGCTATATAAGTTGGAGAAAGCTGCCATCAACAAATCAAACTTAGAACATATAAGTGTGACCCATGCCAAAAGACTATTAAATAAATCAAATACATATGCTAAGGCATTAAAATCAAACCAACCTAGCGCTGCCAATAGCTCAAAAAAAAGTATACTATCTGACAAAATGTCAAATAACGAGGTAACCATATTACCTCCTGAGGCTTTACCACGGTGTATTAACACTAGGTCATTGCCCATTGCTGTACAGCCTTCAGCCGCCATTACAAAAAATAATACATGCCTCTCAGGCCATGTCCTTGCCTGATCTGATGGAGGTTCCACTTAAGACTAACTTACCTGATGCACCTGTTGTGGGAAAGGTGCAAAAACCTCGAATCCCACCATCTATTAATCGTAAAAGAGAGAGACCTCTATCTCTCTCCACCCTCCATTAGAAACGTTAAGGCTATGACATCAAATAAATTTGATGTTTTGTCTGTTGATGTTTCTAATGAACCAGAAGATAAACTGAATAAATCAGAAATTCAAGTTGAGGTCCACCATCCACCTAAACAAATAGATCAAAAGGATACAAAGAAAAACACAAACGTAAAACCCAACATAACAAGACCACCTCTGAAGAAACCTACAGGTAATAATGTTAGATTAAAAACTGCTAATGGGAAGACCTCATCCAAGATGTCTTCCAGAAATAATCCATAGTTTCCTCCTCCATTTTGCAATGGAACTGTCAGGGTTTGAGGGCGAAATATGAAGAACTTAAGCTCCTAATTCATGAGCATTCCCCCATAATTGTATGTCTACAGGAAAGTATGCTTGATTCTAACACTCCTAGTCCTCGAGAGTATGTTAGCTATAGAACACCATATAATCAACAAGCAGGGAGCCATGGCGGAAGTCTCATGTACATTCGTCGAGATGTTCCCCAAATACCTCTGTCTATACGTACAACCCTGCAGGCAGTTGTTGTACAAATTTATATAGTGAGAAAATATACAATATACTCTCTGTACTTGCCTCCAAATGATAATATTTTATATGATGATTTAGCAGAGGTCATTCAACAACACTCTCAACCTTTTCTCTTGCTGGGAGATATGAATGGTAGACATCCTTTATGGGGTGATGTTTTGGCCAACACAAGGGGCAATATTATCTCATCAATTGTGGAGAATGAGGATGTGGGACTCCTTAATACAGGAGAGCCCATGCACTTCCATGTTCAGACAGGTACTTTGTCATGCATTGACCTTTCAATTGCAAGCTCTAACTGCCTTCTTGATTTTGATTGGAGGACATTAGACGATTGGCATACTAGTGATCATGCACCAATCATTATAAACACTAACAAGGGTCCGCCTTTGCAAAGATCGCCACGTTGGAATCTAGACAAGGCAGACTGGATTAAATTTTCTGAGCTAAGTGAAATCGAAAGGAGAGCAGAACAGTTTGAAAGTATTGATGATGCCATAGACCTATTGAATGGAACTCTTCATACAGCAGGAATCAATTTGATTCCCAAAACCACAGGACTATTCAAAAGACGACCAGGCCCGTGGTGGTCCTCAGAATTAACAGCCTTGCACAGAGCCACCAGAAAATCCCTGACTAGATTGCGTAGTCGCCGTACTGATGAAAATTTGATATCATACAAAAAGTGTAGAACACAGTTCCGTCGTGCCATGAAAGAAGCTAGACGCCAATCTTGGGTGGCTTTTGTTTCCTCCATTAATAGTAGAACGCCACCATCTTCTGTATGGAGGAAAATAAAAAAAATTGCAGGCAAATTTACCCCAAACCCACCACCAGTGTTGAAAGCGAATGGTCAGTTTGTGACTGAAGGAAATGAAGTTAGCAATGCCCGGGCTGACCATTTTTCAAATGTATCACGTAAGAGTGTAGCAGCTCCTGGTCACCAGTACAGGAGCATTGAAGAAAAGAAAATTTTAAATTTTGCAACAGGAAGGGAAGAATCGTATAATTCTTGTTTTACTGAAAGAGAACTTGATTCCGCACTCGCTACTTGCAACAATACAGCTCCTGGACCTGATGGAATTCCATATGCAATGGTTAAACATGTACATTTTAATACAAAGTTATTTATTTTAAGTATTATTAATAGAATATGGCACGATCATAATTACCCAAGTGTTTGGGAACTAGCCATTATTTTAGCCTGTTTAAAATCTGGTAAGGACAAGTTTTTAGCAGCAAGCTATCGACCTATTGCATTGACTTCGTGTTTATGTAAAATCATGGAGAAGATGGTCAATGTAAGGTTGATGTGGTACCTTGAAAAGAAGGGTATTTTATCACCGATTCAATGTGAATTCAGAAAAATGCACTCAACTGATGTGTTAATGAGACTTGAGTCCTCTATTTGTGAAGCCTTTGCTTCCAAACAGCACCATGTGACAGTTTTTTTCGACCTTGAAAAGGCATATGATACCACACGGAGATATGGTATACTTAAAACAATTCAGGAACTAGGATTAAAAGGAGAACTACCACTATTTATTCAGTCATTTCTTTCGCATAGTTTTTCAAGTGAGAGTGGGGGAAACTCTATCAGAGAGTAAGTGTCAGGAAGGAGTTCCTCAGGGGAGTGTGCCGAGTGTAACCCTGTTTGCACTAGCAGTTAATGGGATATCCTCAGTCATTCTCCGGGATGTTCTCTCAACATTATTTGTGGATGATCTCTCAGTATCATTTGCTGGCACTAGAATGGCAATAGTTGAGAGGAAAATCCAACTCTATTGATAAAATTATCCAGTGGGCTGACATGAATGGATTTAAGTTCTCGACAAGTAAAACTACCATTGTCCATTTTTGTCGTATCCGGGGAGTACATCCAGACCCGGATATATACATTAAAGGTCAACGGATGTGCAATTGAAGCTAAATTTTTAGGTTTGATATTTGATTGTAGGCTTACATGGGTTTCTCACTTAAAAGCCTTAAAAGCTAAATGTGTTAAAGCTATGAATATCTTAAAAGTATTGTCCCATACATCATGGGGGACAGACTGCAATACTATTGTAATATTATACAAGGCCTTGATTTTTTCCAAAATTAGTGATGGATGTGAAATATATTCTTCAGCCACCCCAAGCCGGTTAAAAATATTAGATTCGATACATCATGCAGGTATTAGATTGTCTACTGGAGCTTTTAAAACCTCGCCTATCCCAAGTCTCCTTGTTGATGCTGGAGAGTTACCTCTAGACCTTTACCGAATGTCTTCCATTATTCGGCCCCCCAGATGCTGAAGCCTTGATGAGGATGGGGGGCTTAGGGACTAGCAGTTGGGCTCTAATGAACAATGGGAACTACTTCCCCACTGGACCTCGGTGCCCAACTGTTGATCCAACTAAATTAGTCAGCACTTTCTCTCCGTTCCTTTGATTACTTCTTATTATCTCCCATCTCTTCCTCTTGGGCATGAACTTGTTGACGACTTTAGCTTGTACGACTTAGGTTTTGACTGCTGCTTTGGATTTGGCGCAGGGTGGGATGGATGTCATGCCATCTCAACCTGTACAAATTTAGACGCCATCACCCTCTGGCAGATCCCATTGGGTGCAGACTAAGTCTGTTAAGAGTCGGGCTCCAATGATCCGGTTTTAAGTCACCGGGTAATGGGTGACGCTAGGCATTGGAGTCGTCGGTGGGAGGGGCTAACTACCCCCACTGACCAGTGTACGCCCACCTTAAGAGAGGCAGCCCCTCTCTAATAGAGGACTGGTCCCCGCTGAAGCCTCTTCTCGTGTTGGGCCACATGGGATAGGAGGACTGAAATCCTCTGATAAGAGGTGGATAACCCGGCTTGCTTCTACTCCTAAAACTAACCCCTCTGTTGACGACCCGGAAACTCTAAAGGACCATGCTACTTATGTTCAAAAACAAAGTAATTTGGGTGACATGGAGAATTTGCGAATCCTTCACATCACTCAGATCCCCATTGAAACCAATTACGATGTTCTATATAAATTATTTCAATGTTATGGTCACATCAGGGAAATTAGGATGAGGCTTGAAGGTGACAAATGGGATTCATGGATATCATTTGATAACCATGATGAAGCATTCAAAGCTATCAATGATATCATAAATATTAAAATCAGTAATTTGAATTTCAAGGGTGCTCTTTGCGATCGGGTACCCAAGAATCTGGATGTATATAGGCCTGCAGATTGGATTGATAAAAGTATAGAGGTAGTTGTACCTTCCCAGAGAAAGCCAAAACCACCAAAGTGGCTTATTGCTCAATCAAAAGGGAGTACTGGAAATTATTTCAAAATATGTAAATTTCTTCAAAAGAAAGTAGGTATTATCGCACCAGGAGATATATCTCGGTTTGGAAAGAACAGTTTCCTAATAAGTGCCAAATCAGAAACTCAATCGGTTATACTTTCCAATTTAAATACAGATAACGAAGACATAAAGCTGGATGTGAAACCCCATCTAAACTTCAGTTATGGAAGGGGAGTAGTTTTTAATAGAGACTTATATGAATTCACAGAAGAGGAGATATTGGCCATGTGTCCTTTAACTGTGTGGAAAGTGCATAAAGTCCCTGGAACGTCAATGATTATCCTGACTTTCCAGGATGCTGATGTGCCTTTCCACATTTACATAGAGAATGAACGAATTAAAGTGCAAACTTTTAAGCAGAAGCCGCTGCAATGTTTTAATTGCTATAGATATGGGCATCCATCTAAAGTATGTAAGAATGATAAAATGTGTAGTACATGCTCTAATGTTTACCATGGAGACTGTACACTAGAGGCCAATTGTATAAACTGCAATTTGAATCACAAATCTACGGATAGGAACTGCCAGCAATATAAATTAGAAGAGGCTGCTCTCAATAAATCCAGTATTGAACACATAAGTGTGGGGCATGCCAAGAGACTATTGAGTAAATCAGCAAGTTATGCAAAAGTATTGAAATCCGGAGAAAAAATGAGGCAGGAGACATCCAGCCCACCTAATACTGCCTCTATTCCCCAGAAAAGAAATTTGCCATCTTCTGATAGAATTCTAGAGGATAAGGCAAGAATATCACGTAAGACCTTTCTCACCTCTAGTAAACCTTTGTCCCCCACTACAAAGGATAATTCTAACCTCTCTCAGGCTATATCTTTGCCTGATTTGATGGAGGTTCCACATGAAACAGAATTATCAGGTGCGCCTGTAGTGGGGAAAGCATCAAAACCTAATAAATCACCACCTGTCAATAGGAAAAGAGAGAGACCTCCATCTCTCTCACCCCCATCCATTAAAAACACAAAAGTTATGTCATCAAATAGATATGATGTTTTGCCTGTTGATATTTCAGATCAACAGGAAAACTTCTTGAATCAATCAAAAATTCAAGTGGAGGTCCACCATCCCCCACAAGAAATAGGTAACAACAACACTGAAAAGGCTAATATAAAACCTAATTTATCAAGACCCAAACTTAAGAAGCCTACAGAAAATATTGTCAAATCAAAAACTGTCAATGGGAAGACTTCATCAAAGATGTCTTCCAGAAAATAATACATAGTTTTTTCATCCATTTTGCAATGGAATTGTCAGGGTTTGAGGGCCAAATATGAAGGACTTAAGCTCTTAATTCACGAGCATTCCCCCATAATTGTATGTCTCCAGGAGAGCAAGCTTGATGCTAATACCCCTTGTCCTCGCGAATATATTAGTTATAGGACACCTTATGATCACGGAGTAGGGAGCCATGGCGGAAGTCTCATGTACATTCGTCGAGATGTTCCCCAAATACCTATATCTATACGTACAACCCTGCAGGCAGTTGTTGTACAAATTGATATAGGGAGAAAATATACAATATGCTCTCTGTACTTACCTCCAAATGATGATATTTTATATGATGATTTAGCAGAGGTCATTCAACAACTCCCTCAACCTTTTCTCTTACTGGGAGATATGAATGGTAGACATCCTTTATGGGGTGATGTTTTGGCCAACACAAGGGGCAATATTATCTCATCAATTGTGGAGAATGAGGATGTGGGACTCCTTAATACAGGAGAGCCCACACACTTCCATGTTCAGACAGGTACTTTGTCATGCATTGACCTTTCAATTGCAAGCTCTAACTGCCTTCTTGATTTTGATTGGAGGACATTAGACGATTGGCATACTAGTGATCATGCACCAATCATTATAAACACCAACAAGGATCCGCCTTTGCAAAGATTGCCACGTTGGAATCTAGACAAGGCAGACTGGGTTAAATTTTGTGAGCTAAGTGAAATCGAAGGGAGAGCAGAACAGTTTGAAAGTGTTGATGATGCCATAGACCTACTGAATGGAACTCTTCATACAGCAGGAGTCAATTCAATTCCCAAAACAACAGGGTTATTCAAACGACGACCAGTCCCGTGGTGGTCTTCAGAACTAACTGCACTCCACAGAGCCACAAGAAGATCTCTAACACGATTGCGTAGACGAAGAACTGATGAGAATTTAATTATGTACAAGAAATGTAGAGCACAGTGCCATGAAAGAAGCAAGGCGCCAGTCATAGATGTCTTTTGTTTCCTCCATTAACAGTAGAACACCACCATCTTCTGTGTGGAGGAAAGTAAAAAAGATAGCTGGCAAATTCACCCCCAACCCACCACCAGTGTTGAGGGTGAATGGCCAGTATGTAACTGAAGCAAATGAAGTTAGCAATGCCCTGGCTAATCATTTTTCAAATGTATCTAGCAAGTGTGAAGGAGCCCCTGGTCACCAGTATAGGAGCACTGAAGAAAAGAAAATTTTAAATTTTGCAACAAGAAGGGAAGAGTCGTATAATTCTCCTTTCACTGAAAGAGAATTTGATTCCGCACTTGCTCATTGCAATGATACAGCCCCTGGACCCGATGGAATTCCATATGCAATGATTAAACATGTACATTTTAATACAAAGCTATTTATTTTAAGTATTATTAATAGAATATGGCATGATCATAGTTACCCAAGTGTTTGGGAACTAGCCATTATTTTAGCTTTTTTAAAACCCGGTAAAGACAAGTTTTTAGCAGCAAACTATCGTCCTATTGCATTGACATCTTGTTTATGTAAAATCATGGAGAAGATGGTCAATGCAAGGCTGATATGGTACCTTGAAAAAAAAGGTATTTTATCACCGATTCAATGTGGATTCCGAAAAATGCACTCAACGACTGATGTGTTGATACGACTTGAGTCTTCTATTTGTAAAGCCTTTGCTTCCAAACAGCACCATGTTACAGTATTTTTTGACCTTGAAAAGGCATATGATACCACATGGAGATATGGTATTCTTAAAACCATTCATGAATTGGGATTGAGAGGAGAGCTGCCACTATTTATTCAGGCATTTCTTTCACGTAGAGTTTTTCAAGTGAGAGTGGGGGAAACTCTATCAGAGAGTAAGTGCCAGGAAGAAGGAGTTCCTCAGGGTAGTGTGCTGAGTGTAACCCTTTTTGCACTAGCAATTAATGGGATATCCTCAGCCATTCTCCAGGATGTTCTCTCAACATTATTTGTGGATGATCTCTCAATATCATTTGCTGGCACTAGAATGGCAATGGTTGAGGGAAAAATCCAACTCTCTATTGATAAAATTATCCAGTGGGCTGACATGAATGGATTTAAGTTCTCGACAAGTAAAACTACCATTGTCCATTTTTGTCGTATCCGGGGAGTACATCCAGACCCGGATATATACATTAAAGGTCAACGGATACCATGTGTATCGGAAACCAAATTTTTAGGTTTGATATTTGACTGTAGACTTACATGGGTTTCTCACCTAAAAGCGCTAAAAGCTAAATGTGTTGAAGCTCTGAATATCTTAAAAGTATTGGCCCATACATCATGGGGGGCAGACCGCAATACTATTTTAAAATTATACAAGGCCTTGATTTTTTCCAAAATTAGTTATGGTTGTGAGGTATATTCCTCAGCCACCCCAAGCCGGTTAAAAATATTAGACTCGATACATCATGCAGGTATTAGATTATCTACTGGAGCTTTTAAAACCTCACCTATCCCAAGTCTCCTTGTTGATGCTGGAGAGTTACCTCTAGACCTTTACCGAATGTCTTCCATTCTTCGGTATTGGTTTAGATTGCAAAGACTCCCTAGCTCTCTAGCCTTTCAGAATGCAAGCCTTGTAAGACACGCATCATACTTTGAGTTGCACCCAAAATCTCCTCAACCTTATGGCTTTCGGGTGAAACGATTTTTAAATAGTCTGGATATAATTAGAAATAAGGTACTTCCATTCAAGGTATCATCAACGCCTCCATGGAAATTACCTGACATATCTTTTTGTAAATACTTTATTGGAGTTACGAAGAATATGACTGACTTAGAATCCAGGTCTCTTTTTATGGAACATGTCGAAGAACATAGGGGATCGACTTTTATATATACTGATGGCTCCAAATCTGATGCTGGCATTGGATTTGGAGTACATAGTAATGATTTTAATTGTAGAGGTGCACTTCCTCTAACAGCTTCCATATTTACTGCCGAACTGTATGGCATATTAACCGCTATTGAGAAAATAGCTTTGGAAAAGGAGGGTAATTTTACAATTTTTAGTGATGCAAGGAGTGTTCTTCAAGCTTTAGAAGTTTTTAATTCTAGTAACCCTCTAGTTTTAAAGATTTTAGAATGGCTTTTTATTATTGGACGGAAAGGTATAACTGTTCGATTTTGTTGGGTTCCAGCACATGTAGGTGTGTCTGGGAATGAGAAGGCAGATTTACTGGCGAAGAATGCGGCATCCGAGTTGCTACCAAGGAGGTATCCCATTCCATGTAACGATCTCCTACCTTACATCAAGAAATTGGTTTGTGATAAATGGCAACAGCACTGGGACAGTCAAGATGGCAATAAAATGAGGGAAGTAACAAATATCATATCACCTTGGAGGTATAACATGATTCCCCGAAAATGGGAGACGATTCTTTGTCGTCTCCGTATTGGTCACACACGGTTGACACACGAGTTTCTGCTGAAGGGCCAACACCAACCGTATTGCGAGGACTGCTTAGTACCTTTAACAGTGAGGCATTTGTTGACCGAATGCCCTAATTTTACTAACTTAAGAAATAGATATCTGTTTGAGGCTCGAGGTGAGGATGGCAGGTTTATCCTTGCCAAGATTCTTGGACATGATGTGTCTTACTATGCGAGCGGAATTTTTAGATTTATTTCAGAAGCAGGTCTTCTGAAAACTATTTAACTATTTTAATGACTTCTTAATTTTTATGGTTTTAATCGAATTCTCTTTTAATTTTCATATACAGTAAATGGTATCGGCGTCAATGACCTTAGATGTCAGGATGCCAGAAAACTTACAATCAATCAATCAATCCATTATTCGGTATTGGTTTAGATGGCAAAGACTCCCTAACTCTCTAGCCTTTCAGACTGCAAGCCTTGTAAGACACGCATCATACTTTGAGTTGCACCCAAAATCTCCTCAACCTTATGGCTTTCGGGTGAAACGATTATTAAATAGTCTGGATATAATTAGAAATAAGGTACTTCCATTCAAGGTATCATCAACGCCTCCATGGAAGTTACCAGAGATATCTTTTTATAAATATTTTATTGGAGATAAGAAGAATATGTCAGACCTAGAAGCCAGGTCTCTTTTTAATGAACATGTTAAAGAACATAGAGGAGCAAGTTTTATCTATACTGATGGCTCCAAATCTGATGCTGGCGTTGGATTTGGAGTACATAGTAATGGTTTTAATTGTAGAGGTGCACTTCCTCTGACCGCTTCCATATTTACTGCCGAACTGTATGGCATATTAACCGCTATTGAGAAAATAGCGTTGGAGAAGGAGGGTAATTTTACAATTTTTAGTGAAGCAAGGAGTGTCCTTCAAGCTATAGAAGTTTTTAATTCTAATAACCCTCTAGTTTTAAATATTTTAGAATGGCTTTTTATTATTGGACGGAGAGGTATAACAGTTCAATTTTGTTGGGTTCCAGCACATGTAGGTGTGTCTGGGAATGAGAAGGCAGATTCACTGGCTAAGAAGGCTGCATCCAAGTTGCTGCTTAGAAGGTATCCCATTCCCTGTAATGATTTCTTACCTGACATCAAGAAATCGGTTTGCAATGAATGGCAACAGCAATGGGATAGCCTAGATGAGAATAAAATGCGAAAGGTAACAAATGTCATATCTCCTTGGAGGTATAATATGATGCCCCGAAAATGGGAGACTTCTCTCTGTTGTCTCCGTATTGGTCACACTCGGTTGACACACGAGTTTCTGCTGAAGGGCCAACACCAACCGTATTGTGACGACTGTTTAGTACCTCTAACAGTGAGGCATTTGTTGACCGAATGCCCCAATTATAACAACTTAAGGAATAAATATTTGTTTGAGGCTCGAGGTGAGGGTGGCAGGTTCATCCTTGCCAAGATTCTTGGAAATGATGCGTCCTTCTATGCAAGTGGCATTTTTAGATTTATTTCAGAAGCAGGTCTTCTGAAAACTATTTAACTTTTATGACATTCAACTTCTATGATTTTAATTGAATACTCTTTTATTTTTTATTTTATTTTATTTTTTATTTTTGTATACATAAATTAAATGTTACCGGCGTCAATGACCTTGGATGTCAGGATGCCCGAAAACTTTAAATCAATCAGTCAAATCAACCTCTTGCTAAGCCACAAGGCATCCATGTCGTTTCTATTAAGTCTGCCCAACACATCATTTAAAAAAAACAAGAGGAAGAAAAAAAAAAACAGAATCGTTCGCTTTAGTATACCTCAAGCTAGAGAACTCTTAACCCAAGAAAGTGGAAATCCCTGGTACAGAGGCTATGTCACTACCCAAGACTAGAGAACAATGGTTTGATTTATGAGTGTCCTTCTCCTAGAATAGCTGCTTCCCATAGCTAAAGAGTCCCTTCTGCCCTAGCGTTCGTCAGTTATCCTGGTGTTAGTGCATTTTTCATTGGATCTCATGTTCCTTGATCTCCATTATGGAATCTGTGAGAGTACAATGTCGTTGCCCAAGTCTTACTGGTAAGCTGTGTGCAGCTTTTTTTCCCATGTGGGAAACCATCCCAACGATTTGTGTACTTTATGAAGTGATGGACGATGGCCACAAAAAGGCGGCGGCCAAGAGTGACAAGTCTCCCTTGAGGAAAGGCAGTGTTTCTCATCCTTCGGTGTGTTCATCTGTGCGTTCCTCTCTGTCCCCACTGTTACCTGTGGTATTGGAGGTAGTTCCCTCTGGGTCTGAGAGAGGCTCCCCGGCCCAGGAGTTGTTCTCCTTTCAAAATGTAAAGCGGAATCATCTTCTTGACCTTCCCCGAGGTGGAGGGAAGGTCCATAGAGAAGGTTATTGGGACCTTGAAGGCAGTTACGACATTTTGAGTGTGTGCACCAAGATTGTGCGGCTCGTTCTGCGTATAACCCTTATCCCGGTGTAAAGGGCCCTCGTGGTAACCACGTGGGCTGATCCGCTCGTTTACCGATAGAAGGGCGGAAACCTTTAAACGTGATAGGTCTCCTGAGCCACCAAACCTCTTTCTGGTGGAACTTTATGAACATTTAACCGCTGCCAGTGACCGGCTTGACAGCCCATCCGCGAGTAGAGGAGGCTCCCTCCACCCGTGGGGCGGCAACTTTATCAAATGCTCAGCGGCCCACCACAGCCGATCTTTGCTCATGGGAGAAAAAGGCCTTTTCAGGCACCCAGAGGACGCTGTTGAGGTCACCGTTAAGGGATATTTTTATGCGGAGGAGAGCTACGAACCTGATTCCCCACATAACTTGGGAGGATTTTCATTATTCAGAAGGCGCTGTCTATCCTCCCCCTGTCATCTAGGTCTCGCTCAAATAACTCGAACCCCTCTCCAGCCCAGAAGTTGAGATATATTGAAGAGGAGAAGTGCAGAACTCCCCCAGGATGGAGATCTGAGCGCCGGGAGAGGTCATCTCTGGATCCCCGGCAGGGTGCCTCACTTAGGGGACACGTGTACGGCGAGGGGACTTCAGAGATGGTATCCCAGGACCACCAGGAGTACGAGGTATTGAAAAAACTGTCATCCTTCTGGAGAGCTTTGGGTCTTATAAGAAGGTTCAACGATCTACCTGATCCCATTCTGGTGCAAGTTCAGCCACACGTCACCGGTCTGAAACCGTGTTTTGGAGCCCATAGGGTGGGAAGGCCCTCCCTGGTGCTTCTCTCACAAGACATCAAACAGCGGTTCAGAAGAATCACCGCTGCCGCCACGGAGCTTAAAGGACCGAACAGCCCCGACGGGTACCGAAGCTTTTACCCTTTCTGGAGGTAAAGTACAGGTGATTCTATACTCCAGAGTGAACCTCCTTGGGGAATCAACCATCAGAATGGAACTTAGCTGGCCTGGCCCTAGTTCCACGGAGGATAGACTGTTGGACGGGGCCGTGGGTTTCATGGTTCAGGAGGAAACATCCATGGAAGCAGTTGCATGAGCTTCTGGAGAAGCGGTCTCCTGATCCAGCGAGGGAACAGTTCCTTGAGTTGGCAGTCTCAGGATCGAGGGTGGTAGCCTTCTTAGCGGGCCAGTCTTTTACTGCACCCTCTAACCGAGTCTTGTGCAAAAAGGACATCGTCCTCCGTACACGTCCAAGGAATGTGTCTGACAGGGAGTTGAGGGCTAATAGGGACACTCCCCATCGTCAGGGAAGGTCTCTTCCTGAAAGAGCAAATGGAAAGAGCGCTGGACAGGTAGAGGGAGGAGAGTCACAATGCAATTCTTCATAGGGCGTCCGCACCTTCACAGTCTTCAAACACACATCCCCTATACCGGCCTCGTGAACATGGTAGGGCCAGGGTCAGTCAGGTGGTTGACCTTTTATGCTGTCATCCTAAGCCTCTTCCTCCTCCTGCTTGGCCCCTTCGACTCAGCCCCCCTGAGGAGGACAAAGACCAACCGCAGGCAGAAATAGACACAGAGCTCCTACCAAGCTCCTACCAACAGAGGAGCACATAACGGCTGCTTTTTCAAGCGAAAGTAGGGAGCAAGGCCCCTCTTCCCGGTATCCATCAGGGGTAGAGGTAAGGTTACCGTATTCCCTTCAAGTGATTCTTCAGCTGTCTGTTCCTGGTGAATAAAGCCTCATATGGCTGACGTCCGGTCATCAATCTTTCGGCCCTCAATGGTTTTGTCGCCAAGTGTGCGTTCAAGATGCAAACGGCCAGTGCGGTCGTGGCAGCTATGAGGGAAGGGAATTTCATGCTATCCCCTAGAAGTCAAGGATGCCTATTTCCAGATCCCAGTGCATCCGTCCAGCAGAAAGTTCCTCGGGTTCACGGGAGAAGAAGCTGTCTTCCAGTTCGTACCCTCTGCTTTGGCCTGTGGACCACGCCTCATGTCTTTACGGGAGTCTTTTCTCTGGTTTCCAAGTGGGTTTTCAAGAGGGTTGACACTATTGAGGTATCTTGACGACTTGTTACTACTCTCGGAGTCCAGAGAACAGTTGTTAGAGCAGAGGGACAAGTTAGTGACCTGCACTGAAATGGGAGTAGTGTTTAACTAGTAGGAATCACGACTCTCCCCAATCACGAGGACAGTGTGCCTGGGGATGGAAATATGGGCCTCCCCTAAGAAGGAGCGCATTAGGACTCTGGAAAGCATGGCGAAGCCCTTCCTTGAGAAATCCAGTGTCATTAAAGGAGTGGCAGAGGCTGTTAGCTTACCTTGTGTCCCTGGAGAAGTTCATTCCCAAGGAAGGTTGAAACTACGCCCGGGCCAGTGCAACCTGAAAGAGGCACATGCCCTAGCAATCAGGGTTGCCAACTCAAATTTTCAAATGTCGTTAGATAGGCTTGCAAAAATAGCTAAAAAGTAGCTAAAGTCATATGGAATTTCTCTAAAACAATGGAGCTAAAAATAGCATACTGTAAAAAGGGCAATGAATGAGCAGATAGTCACATTTTTTTTTTATTGATATTTTAACATACCAGTAGTATAATTATTTGAACTTGTTGTGATTAAAAGAGGAAATAAATTTTGCTTATTTAGGAATAATGGAAGGAAATTTAATAATAATTATTAATAAAAAGAAAATAAATTTGTAAAATAAATTATTCAAAAAATTCAGTACTTAATACAAGAAATTTCAAACAAGTAATGCTATTCTTTTCATAAACAAAAAATAAGATTCTTAATAATTGTTCAATAATTACTCAAAAATTAATTCATCCCAATCCATCAATACCTCTTCGATTTCATGTTCTTGGGATGTGCTGGGTTTAGGAGAGACTTGATTTTCATATGACTTCAATGTCCCTATTTTTTGTACCACACTTATCAGGGAGTTGATAATCATGACAACATTTTCTGTGTCGCCGTAATCCATCACAGTCTTCAATATTAACAGATTTCGTGGTTTTGTTTAAACACAATTCATGTTACTAAATAACCTTTCCACATCGGCATTTGAATGTGGTAAAGACAAGTTTTTCAAGGCCAGCTGACAAGCTTCATAAAAGGGATTTTCAACAGTAGCATCCTTGTACCCTCCTATTTCTACCCAAAGATCTATTGTGTTTGAGGTTTCTGTCCACTTTACATGATGTAGATTTTTCCATTGGAAATCAATGCGTGTAATGAGTCCAGCATCATTTTCAAACATTTTTGCCAAGTCAATTATGCTATTTTTTCTCGGCTGCAAACATTCACTAGCACTAAAGTATGACATAGACTTAAGTACGTTAATATTATCTGGCATACGTTGACGAATTTGTTGTATGAAATTTACCAGAAACTTAATACACCTTCCCCGAATAAAACTGTCCTTTTCTGGTGGAAACTTACACTTTGCCATTTCATTCTTAAATGCATACCCAAGGTATGGTTTTGGATCTAGACATTCTTCAATATTGGTAATTAGAGTAATTTTTTTTCCAGGAATGAGAATTATTGAAGTCATTGAGTCATGCAAATGCACAAGATCATTCATTAACTTTGTTGGGTCACTGATCTTGGCTTCAGATCTCTTATTCACCGTCTGTATTTCATCCAATATTGGTTTAAAAAACAAAGGGTATGCATAATTGGATTTATCATTGTACATGTTATAAAGTAGATCTGCTGTGTATCATCTTTCAGACAACTTAGCAATTTCAAAATGTTTCTTTATTCAAGCCATTGGTCTACGATTCTCGTTATTGCTGTCTCAATAGACAACCATCTTGTTTGACTTACCTGAACTGATTTCAAAGGCTCGTGTCCATCATTAATCAGTGCATAAAGTTCCTTGTACTTTGACTGTCTGAGCGCTGAATGGGAAAACCAATTATAAGTCTTTAATTAAAAATTCCAAATTCCTAGTTAGAAATTCACCAGCAGCATGAAATACTGCCAACTGCAAAGGAGTGGCATACACACTTACTTAATATTAGGTGAGGAATTTCTTCTTTCAACTTTGCATGGACACCATTATTAATCCCTATCATAACTGAAGCGTTATCAGTCCCAATTGCAATTAGCTTTTGTAATTCTAATCCATGATTCCTTATAGATTTCTTTAAAACTTTACATATTGCTTCAGCATTGTATTTCCTGAAGTTCAACTAAGTCCAAAAAACTAAACACAATATTTTGCTTTCTTTCAGAAAAATATCTGATTACAATGCCTAATAATTTAGTAACTGAGATATCATTCCTCTCGTCTATCAAAAGACTATACGGACTGCTTCCAATATCTATCTTCAAGTCTTTAACAAAATGTGGGGCTATCACATTAGAAAGAACTGCACTACACTTCATTCTTTTCAATTTCAAATCCTTGCATCCTTTACTTTCAGGAAAGCACGATTTACACAAATCACTTAAGGGGTCTACCACTCTTATACTGCAATGCTCTGCAACAAAAAGGGTCATACGACCTTCTACCCTCCTAGACTCATCATCCACTTTCTTGAAAGGAAGGACAGTTTGTCTTTGAGCACTGAAAGGCTTTTCCGCATTTTGATGTATCTGAGTGTTGCTGTGTTTGTTTATGGCACTTAACTTGGCAGCTATTATACACTTACAATATTTACAAAAACATTTTCTGTCATCACCCGCTATTTTATTTAACCAATTTTTAAATCTAGAGTCTTTTAGCCATTCTTCACGAAAACGTTGGGTGTATTGCTTTCCCCTGATTTTTAATAGCCTAAAAATAAAAAGAATATTTAGTAAGAGATTTCATTTCTTTAGGCTACTATAGATCTTTAGTAATGTTGATAAACAGAGAAGCTAATGCATATTAATAACAAGAGACAAGTGCGAGCACCGGTACACCTCTCAGCATTGGACAAATATACAAGCTCAATGAGCAAAAATCATAACTAGAGTCTGTAGTGTCCATCTGCCTGCCAAGTTAAAACATCATAGCTTTAATGATTGCTGAGATATTGCAATGCCTAAACAAGAACCTCATTGTTGAGGGTGTTCAGCATCTCTGATGCAGAATAGTCATAAAACCACGAGGTTTCGCATCTAGGATATGTGATCTGGCTGCAAATTACAACACATTGTAACTCTAATAGTTGATGAGATTCAATTTGGACACAAATATGTTAAGAGATATACTCACTCTCTCCCCTATATATATATATATATATATATATATATATATATATATATATATATATATATATATATATATATATCATATATATATATATATATATATATGTGTGTGTGTGTGTGTGTGTGTGTGAAATATTTATGCATTTTTTTATGCCGTGTCATGCAAGAGCTCCTCTGTTTATCAAAAACTTTTAAGAATAAGTTGATTATATTACTAAGTAACAGATAATCTTACACAGCGGCAATTTTAAAAACACTATTAATCCTGAAGTTCCGAACGTGAGTCGTGACTTCGTGATACTGAGTACTAGTAGGTAGGCTGGGCATTGGTACGAATCCATACGAAAATATTTCGAAGCAGTATTGGACATGTACTCTACGAGATCGCTAATGTGCTACGGGACTTACACGTCTATGGTAGGGACTAGGGGGAGGTGACATCACACTTGTGTACTCTTGTATTCATGTTTACTTTGGGAATGTAGAAGGTCTTAATTTAGGCACTTTCCACTATTTTATTTATTTTTTTTTCTTTGAATAATAAAAATAACGCAAGATTTCGTAAGTAGTTCAAAATTACTAGAATTCTCCAGATTTGTCGCTAGATTTTAAAGGAAATCTCTAGATTTGCTCCATGTAGCTAGTGGCCAATAAATGTCGCTAGATGACATTCAAATTCTCTAGGTCTAGCGAAAAAATCGCTAAATTGGCAACTCTGCTAGCAATGCAGTGTCCACCCCCAAAGCTTTCTCTGTCCCAGTCAACTAGGGAGGCACTCCAGTGGTGGTTGGAACCAAGGAACAACAGAGTGGGAGTTTTACTCCTGGATCCTATTTTGGAAGGCCTTCAGTTTTCGGATGCATCCAAATAGGAACGGGGATCCTACATGCTGGACAAAACAGCCTGAGATCGGTGGTCCTGGGAGGAGCAGACCCTCCACATAAGCGAACTCTAGCTGTTGGTAGCACAGAAGGCTCTCGTCATCATGGGGAGTTTGTTATTGGGGAGAAGGGTGGCTCTGATGAGCAACAATGCCACTGTCGTTACCTAGGCTAGAAACAGGGAGGCCTACGGGGCTGCTAGATCAACCACCTGACGTTAAAGATCATATCCTGGTCCGAGGACAGTGCCATATCTCTGACAGTGGGGTACATCCCAGGAAAAAGGAACGTAGTCGTGGATGATCTCGGCAAGAGGTGTCAAGTGTTGTCTTGGGTAATGGTCCCTCCTCCCGAAGGTGGCAAGGGCAGTGATGAAAGAAAGAGTGGGGGTCACTTTGCCTGAACTTCTTTACAACAAGGCTGAATGCTCAACTTCCGGTCTTCTGTTCCCCATTACCAGATCCAGCAGCAGCTTTGGAAGACGCAGTTTAACACCCTTAGGACGGCCTCAACGTCTATGCATTCCCTCAATTTTCCCTTTTGAGGCAGACCCTAAACCGCCTTGGGGGTGGGGGGCGAAGTAGGCAAGGATGACTGATAGCCCTTTGGTGGTCCGAAAAGGAGTGGTTTGCGTACATGTCATTGGTAAGGAAACCTCCATGGCCCCTGCCCCTACGTCGAGATCTGCTGAGGTAACCCCACATCCAGAGGTTCCATGAAGGCCCTCAAAACCTAGCCCTGCACGCGTTTATACTATATCCCATTTGCCAAGAAAGGAAGGTGTCACGACCCGATTTGGTGAGGCCGTGACCCAGATTCTTTGTTGGATATTAAATGAGATAGTTGGCGGTAAATATGCAAGTACAGAGAATGGGGAGGCAACAGTCAAACACCAAGAAAATTAACAAAGTTTAATAACAATAAATTAATATCTTAAGACTAAGACCTTAAAACTAAAATAATCTTGTACCAAGTCATCTCAAAGACTTAAATGAACCTACATGAAAATGTACAAGGAAATACTTAATCCTACAGGAACAAACTTAATACAATGCAAAAATAAATACCAAAAACCTAATCACTAAGCATAAAGAAAGAGTGCAAAAAACTTATAATACTAAACATCAAAATTATGTGCTCAACTAGAACGGGCCCCAAAGACTATACTTTAATTCTAACAAGAAACAATCATAAACATGAATGGGATAATGAATAAACCTTAATCCTACCTACCTAACTAAATAATCAATACACACAAAACATATACAAAATTAAGGGATTCAACAACACTGGATCTACATTCTGGAGATGGAATTGATGCAAAGAGAGTAGCATCATCTGCTTATGCAACAAGCTTTTTTCTTTGGCCAAACCACATGTCATGTGTATATATTATGGAAAGTAATGAGCTAAGAACACTACCTTGTGGAATACCAGATATCCCATTCCTATAGTTACTATAGTGCCCATCAACTACAACTCTTCGAGATCTATTACTTAAAAATTCCTTAATGCTAAGAAACGACCCACCCACTCCTAACTATTAGAGTTTGAAAACAAGGGCCTCATGAATAACCAGGTCAAAGGCAGCACTAAAATCAAGGGAAATCATACGAACTTCCTGACCACAATCAAGGTATTTCTATACTGCATTGGAGATTGTAAGAAGGGCATCACATGCTCCAAGGCCTTTACAAAAACCAAATTGCAAACTAGCGAACAGATGATTATCTGCAGCAAACATATTAAGACGTTAAGCCAGAAGGCGTTCAAAAACTTTAGACAATATTTGAGTTATGGAAATAGGGTGGTAATCAGTTAGACTTGAGTTACCACAAATACATTCATAGTGGATTAAATTACCAATGCTCCAACAAGTGCTAAAAGCTCTTTCTTTGGCTAACTTGCCCAAAATAAGAGATAAGTTTTAGGCTGAGAAATCTGCAGTCTGTAAAAAACAAAGGAAAAATACCATTTGGGACTACACCTTCATAAGTATGAAAGTCCATCAACAGAGCTTTAAATTTATGAGATTGAAAAGCTAAAGTAGTTAGTTTAGCCTCGGAAAAAGAGCAATGATGAAGTTCGAGTTTCTCATTACTCTGTTTACTGTCAAACACATCAGCCAAAAGGGTTGCCTTTTCCTTTGGTTAGTGAGTGACTGAGCCATCTGGTTTAAGTATAGGAGAAACTGTTGCATCTACGCCAAAGAGTGCAGATGTAAAGGTAGGTCATTATTTAAGATCCTGGGTTGTACCAGCAAATGTTTCTTTTATGGTTAGATTGCATTCCTTTTCAGTTGAAGCATAAACTCTCTGAGCAAGAGCTTTAAGCTGAGTATAGTAATTCCAGGTCAAATCCGATCTATTACCCTGCCAAAGATGATAGGCCCCTTGCTCCTCCAAATAAGCACTTCTACAATCATCATTGAACCTTGGTTTGTTCTTCACCTAGTAAGTTAGCATACGAAAAGGAATGAGGCTATCAATTATGTTGTAGATTCTCATTCAAAGGGACAACACAATCAATACTACTATACAATCGTGACCAGTTCAAGCCCAAAAGATCAAGCAAAATCCCATTCTTAGTGTTTGAGATTTCATTTAAATCTTACATGAGGATGATACATTAGGGACAGGGTGCTCAGTCTTCACTACTAATGATCAGATGTCCCAACTTGAGAACCAACTTTACTTGTTATAACTCGAGGGTAGTAAGTGTATAAGAGGTCCAAACAGTTACCAGACCTGTGAGTAGCTTCACTTATGATTTGCTCACAACCTGATTCAGAAAAAGTCTAAAGCTCTTAAGCCATGGTGCTTGGTAGGAGAAATGCTCCTTATGGTGAGCCTTGAAATTATCAATAAAGAGAAAAGAGGCTTTTCTGTCTTTTTCTCACATCTTGGCCTTAATGGCAAGAAGACAATTGAAGATAAAATCATTCATGTCTGGATTCCGGTAGATCGAACACAAATAGAAGTTGCTATACCTGTCACAAACTTTAATTCCCGGAATCTCATGACATCCATTTTCATAGCAGGACTTATGAGAAGCAGGGTACTCAGTCCTAATATACACCGCCATTCTCCTGTTCTTAGGGATGGCATCACGTTTCAACATTATTGGCTTCAAATGTGGGCCTCATATTAGACAGCAGAGTTTCTGAGCACAAAAGAATATCATACTGTCTGGACGCAAATGTAATAATATTTGCATGAAGACACAAATATTGCAACACAATAGACGACATTGACGAAATCTAGGACGTACTGGTCCAGGATTTCGCTTAATGTGTCTAGACAGCATAAGAATTAATGGTAATAAAAAAGAGGCATCATACTTAAAAACTAAATTAACAACAATAATAACAAAAGCAATTTGTATAGAAAGATAAATAGTGATTGATCAAACCCATAGACTAAAGAAAAATGTCAGAAAAACTGGTAAACATGGAAGAGCCGATACACCTTGCAAGGCTCAATACTCTCCAGGATATCCACTTCAACTGAAGGGAGGACAGTAAGGATGGTAAAAGAAATAAAATCAGATAAGGAAAAGACAACTTCTTGACAAGCCACAAGGCATCCATGGCGTTTCTATTAAGATTGCCCAACACACCATTTCAAAAAATCAAGTGGAAGAAAAAAAAAATTAGAATCTTCCGCTTTAGTATACCTCAAGATAGAGAACTCTTAACCCAAGAAAGTGGAAATCCCTGGTACAGAGGCTATGACACTACCCAAGACTAGTGAACAATGGTTTGATTTATGAGTGTCCTTCTCCTAGAATAGCTGCTTCAAATAGCTAAAGAGTCCCTTCTACCCTTGTGTTCGTCAGAGTTTTTCCTGGTGTTAGTGCATTTCTTGTTGGATTTCATGTTCCTTGATCTCCATTATGGAATCTGTGAGAGTATAACGTCGTTGCCCAGGTCTTACTGGTAAGCTGTGTGCAGCTTTTTTTCCCATGTGGAAATCCATCCCAACGATTTGTGTACTTCATGGAGCGATGGACAATAGCCCAAGATGGCCACAAAAAGAAGGCGGCCAAGAGTGACAAGTGTTTCTCGTCCTTCGGTGTGTTCATCTGTGCGTCCCTCTCTGTCCCCACTGTTACCTGCGGTATTGGAGGTAGTTCCCTCTGGATCTGAGAGAGGCTCCCCGACCCAGGAGTTATTCTCCTTTCATAATGTAAAGCGGAATCATCTTCTCGACCTCCCTGGGGGTGGGGGAAAGGTCCACAGAGAAGGTTATTGGGACCTTAAAGACAGTTTTGACATTTTGAGCGCGTGCACCGAGATTGTGCGGCTCGTTCTGCGTATAACTCTTCCCCGGCGTAGAGGGCCCTCGTGGTAGCCCACGTCCACGTGGGCTGATCCACTCGTTTACCGATGGAAGGGCGGGAACCTTTAGATGTGATAGGTATTTTGGGCGACCAACCCTTTTTCTGGTGGAACTTTATGAACGTTTAACCACCGCCAGTGACCGGCTTCACAGCCCATTCGCGAGTAGAGGAGGCTCCCTCCACCCATGGGTCGGCAACTTTATCCAATGCTTAGCAGCCCACCACAGCCGATCTATGCTAATGGGAGAAAAAGGCTGTTTCAGGCACTCAGAGGATGCTGTTGAGGTCACCGCTGAAGGATATTTCTACGCGGAGGAGAGCTGCGGACCCGATTCCCCACATAACTTGGGAGGATTTTCATTATCCAGAAGGCGCTGTCTATCCTCCCCCTGTCTTCGAGGACTCTCATTGCTGGGGAGGACCAGAAGACGAGGTAACTTCAGAGATGGTATCCCTGGACCACCAGGAATACGAGGTATTGGAAAAAGTGTCGTCCTTCCGAAGAGCGTTGGGTCTTAAAAGAAGGTTCAACGATCTACCTGATCACATTTTGGTGCAAGTTCAACCACACGATACCGGTCTGAAACGGTGTTTTGGAGCCCATAGGGTGGAAAGGCCCTCCCTGGTTCTTCTCCTCTCACAAGACATCAAACAGCGGTTCAGAAGAATCACCGCTGCCGCCAAGGAGCTTAAAGGACCGAACAGCCCCCCACTGGTACCGAAGCTTTTACCCTTTTCGGAGGTAAAGCACAGGCGATTCTATACTCCAAAGGGAACCTCCTGGGGAATCAACCATCAGAATGGAACTTAGCTGGCCTGGCTCTAGTTCCACGGAGGATAAGCTGTTGGGCGGGGCAGTGGGTTTCATGGTTCATGAGGAAACATCCATAGAAGCAGTCGCAAGAGCTTCTGGAGAAGCGGTTTCCTGGTTAGACTGGTCCAGCGAGGGGACAGTTCCTTAAGTTGGCAGTCTCAGGATCGAGGGTGGTAGCCTTCTTGGCCGGCCAGTATTTTACTGCACCATCTAACCGAGTCTTGTGCAAAAAGGACGTCGTCCTTTGTACGCTGCCAAGGAATGTGTCTGACAGGAAGTGGAGGGCTCATATGGACACCCCCCATCGTCAGGGAAGCTCTCTTCCTGGAAGAGGTAATGGAAAGAGCGCTGGACAAGTAGAGGGAGGAGAGACACAACGCAATTCTTCATAGGGCGTCCGCACCTTCACAGTCTTCAAACACACATCCCCTATACTGGCCTCATGAACATGATAGGGCCAGGGCCAGTCCGGTGGTTGACCTTCTATGCTGTCATCCTAAGCCTCTGCCTCCTCTTGTTCGGCCCCTTCGTCTCAGCCCCCCTGAGGAGGACAAAGACCAACCGCAGGCAGAAATAGACACAGAGCTCTTACCAACAGAGGAGCACATAACGGCTGCTTCTTTAAGCGAAAGTAGGGGGGCAAGGCCCCTCTCCCCGGTATCCATCAGGGGTAGAGGGAAGGTTACCGTATTCCCTTCAAGTGATTCTCCAGCTGTCTGTTCCTGGTGAATAAAGCCTCATATGGCTGACGTCTGGTCATCGATCTTTCGGCCCTCAATGGTTTCGTCGCCAAGACCGCGTTCAAGATGCAAAAGGCCAGTGCGGTCCTGGCAGCTATGAGGGAAGGGAATTTCATGCTATCCCCTAGAAGTCAAAGATGCATATTTCCAGATACCAGTTCACTCGTCCAACAGAATGTTCCTCATGGTCAAGTGAGAATAGGCAGTCTTCCAGTTCGTACCCTCTACTTTGGCCTCTGGACCACGCCTTAGATCTTTACGAGAGTCTTTTCCCTGGTTTCCAAGTGGGCTGTCAAGAGGGTTGACACTATTGAGGTTTTTGACGACTTGTTACTACTCTCAGAGGCCAGAGGACAGTTGTAAGAGCAGAGGGACGAGTTAGTGATCTGCACGGAACTGGGAGTAGTGTTCAACTGGTAGGAGTCACGACCCGTCCCAATCACGAGGACAGTTTGCCTGGGGATGGAAATATGGGCTTTCCCTGAGAAGCACAACATCAGGACTCTGGAAAGCATGGCGAAGCCCTTCCTCAGGGGAAATCCAGCTTTATTAAAGGAGTGGCAGATGCTGGTAGCTTAGCTTGTGTCCCTGGAGAAGTTCATTCCTAAGGGAAGGTTAATACTATGCCTGGGCCAGTGCAACCTGAAAGAGGCACATGCCCTAGCAATGCAGTATCCACCCCCAAAGCTTTCTCCGTCCCAGTCAACTAGGGAGGCACTCCAGTGGTGGTTGGAGCCAAGGAACAACAGAGTGGGAGTTTCACTCCTGGATCCTCTTTTGTAAGGCCTTCAGTTCTTGGATGCATCCAAGGAGGAAGGGGGATCCTACCTGCTGGACAAAATAGCCTGAGATCGGTTGTCCTGGGAGGAGCAGACCCTCCACATAAACGAACTTGAGCTGCTGGTAGTACAGAAGGTTCTCGTCGTCTTGGGGAGAAGGTGGCTCTGATAGGCAACAATGCCACCTTCGTCACCTAGGCTAGAAACAGGAAGCCCTACGGTGCCGCCTGATCAACCACCTAACGTTAAAGATCCTATCCTGGTCTGAAGACAGTGCCATATCTCAGACAGTCGGGTACATCCCAGGAAAAAGGAACGTAGTCGTGGATGATCTCAGCAAGAGGTGTCAAGTGTTGTCTGGGGAATGTTCCCTCCACCCGAAGGTGACAAGGGCAGTGATGAAAGAGTGGGGGTCACCTTGCCTGGACTTCTTTACATCAAGGCTGAATGCTAAACTTCCGGTCTTCTGTTCCCCATTACCAGACCCAGCAGCAGCTTTGCAAGACACGGTTCAACACCCTTAGGACAGCCTCAACGTCTATGCATTCCCTCAATTTTCCCTTTTGAGGCAGACCTTAAACCGCTTTGCGGGTGGGGGTTGGGGGGCGAAGCAGGCAAGGATGACTGATAGCCCCTTGGTGGTCCGAAAAGGAGTGGTTTGCGTACCTGAGGTCATTTGGTATGGAAACCTCCATGGCCCCTGCCCCTACGTTGAGATCTGCTAAGGTAACACCACATCCCTTGGCCAGGACCCTCAAGGCTCCCTTGTGGGACATCATCAAAGTTCTAGACGACATGAATACGCTTCCATTCGAGCCTCCGAGACAAATTACTGACTTGGAGGTAACCTTGAAGACGGAGATTTTATTTTTTATGGTACTAGCATAATGTTTAACCACACAAGACATAAAAAATAACTGAAGATTATTAATTTAGTGGTAAATGTTCGATATTTAGTTTCAAAGGAATTTTTAGATTTTATTTTTAATGCAAAAGGGGTATTGTATATGTAAACAAAAATAAAGTATGAATCAATTAATTTTTTATTTCAATAAAGAACATTTGGTGATATTAAGAAAACTACACACAACTAAATTTCATTTGGTGATATATCAAATATATATATATATATATATATATATATATATATATATATATATATATATATATATATATATATATATATATATATATATATATTAAATTAATGCCATTTAATGACAGATTCCTTAATCCAAAAATAAAACCTAAAAACTATAGAACAAATTCCCTCCTACTCTATACGAAATTGTTTCGGAGTTTTGTGTGTACCAAACCAAACGAAGAGATTCTCTCAATATTTGCACTTGAGCGACACCATTGAGCAAAATTACAATGTATGGATAATAGTATGTCAAGCACACATAGACGTAGAGATTTGTGTGAATATCATCTAAATCTTTGAATATTTCTACTGAGTAGCACAAGCATTAATTTAATCAAATAAACCAGAAACAAACTATATTCCATGGGTTAAACCAAAGAAAACACTGTTTAAAAAATCACCACTCTCATGGTGTTGGATCGAATTAATTTTCACAAATAAAACATACCAAGTCGTTTTTAATTCATGCACTTATACTTTTTGGACTTGGGTCTGTTGAAAAACGAATAATGAATTTTGGTACTCAAAGGAACTTTTATTTTTGCAAACACGGATGACGGCTATAGCATAGTGATGGAACATTGAATAACTTTCACTATTGTTGTACCATATAATTCAAGAATTCCAGGAAATTATAGCAATTCAACAGATGTATGTCCTTTATACTGTTTAAATGAAAAACACCCATAGTGCTCTACCATAAAGGATTAAGATTAATATCCTTGTTTACTGCATCATAAATAATTATTTATTTCAAACTCACAATCATGAAAGCATGCAACAAAGCATTTCCAAATTCAGTATTAGTTCTTTTTCATTATTTTTTTTCTTTGCTGTAAAAATTATTTGACTAAGTTATAGCTTTCAATTGGCTGCATTTTGTGCTTATTGGTCCTTATGATCTCGTGTTGATATTTTGGATGGTTTTCAAAATGTTGCCTATGAACAACATCCTTTTACAAAAACCATATAATGGAAACAAAAATATAAGGATTACAGTGTAATTGTTAACTTTTACCGGTACATCGTTTCAGTATCTTATGTAATCCGGAAAAAAATAATCTTCTAAAGTATGGTCATACTAATCCTGTAAAGGTCAGCCTTAACGTTTATGGGGAAGAAAGGTAAAATATTACTTGTGATAGACTTTCAGTGTCTGAATTTCAAAAGCAATAGTTAAAATAATAAGTGTTCGAAATATATATATAAATCAGAATTTATAAATATTTTTTTTTCTTATTTTTTTTATTCAATCCTTAGCTATGAATGTTACACAAAAGTATTACCAGTGATGGACACTGACAATGTTGTAGCAACAGTCATGATTGGTAACAATTTAGAAAACGGATTTTGAAGCGAAGCAAAAAATCTATTTTTGGGTGAGATGGCCATGTCGTCCGGATGAAAGGTTCCTTTAGGCAGCTTTCTAAGGGATATTTGGCTACAGTGGTACTCCCAGAAAATTGACCATAAATCTCCAGA
>NC_090725.1:193162995-193167995 GCF_036898095.1 Palaemon carinicauda
ATATATATATAATATATATATTTATATATATATTATAATTATATAAATATATATATATATATTATATATATAGTAGATATATACATACATATATATATATATATTATATATATATATACATATATATATATATGTATATATTATATATATATATATATATATATAGATATATATATATTAGATATATATATAGATATATATAGATAGATATATATATAGATATATATAGATAGATATATATATATATAGATATATATATATATAGATATATATATATAAACTATATATACATATATATAGATATATATATATAGATATATATATATATATATATAGATATATATATATAAACTATATATACATATATATAGATATATATATATATTGATTGATTGATTGATTTAAAGTTTTCAGGCATCCTGGACATCTGAGGTCATTGACGCCGGGTAACATTTAATTTATGTATACAAAAATAAAAGATAAAATAAAATAAAAAAATAAAAGGAGTATTCAATTAAAATCATAAAAGTTGAATGTAATAAAAGTTAAATATTTTTCAGAAGACCTGCTTCTGAAATAAATCTAAAAATGCCACTTGCATGGTAGGACACATCATTTCCAAGAATCTTGGCAAGGATGAACCTGCCACCCTCACCTCGAGCCTCAAACAAATATCTATTCCGCAAGTTGTTATAATTGGGGCATTCGGTCAACAAATGCCTTACTGTTAGAGGTACTAAGCAGTCATCACAATACGGTTGGTGTTGGCCCTTCAGCAGAAACTCGTGTGTCAACCGAGTGTGACCAATACGGAGACGACAAAGAGAGTCTCTCCCATTTTCGGGGCATCATATTATACCTCCAAGGAGATATGTCATTTGTTATCTCTCGCATTTTATTGCCATCTTGACTATCCCATTGCTGTTGCCATTTATTGCAAACCAAGTTCTTGATGACAGGTAAGAAATCATTACAGGCAATGGGGATACTTCTTGGCAGCAACTCGGATGCAGCCTCCTTAGCCAGTAAATCTGCCTTCTCATTCCCAGACACACCTACATGTGCTGGAACCCAACAAAATTGAACTGTTATACCTCTCCGTCCAATAATGAGAAGCCATTCTAAAATCTTTAAAACTAGAGGGTTATTAGAATTAAAAACTTCCATAGCTTGAAGGACACTCCTTGCATCACTAAAAATTGTAAAATTACCCTCCTTCTCCAATTGCTATTTTCTCAATAGCGGTTAATATGCCATACAGTTCGGCAGTAAATATGGAAGCGGTCAGAGGAAGTGCACCTCTACAATTAAAACCATTACTATGTACTCCAATTCCAACGCCAGCATCAGATTTGGAGCCATCAGTATAGATAAAAGTTGATCCTCTATGTTCTTTAACATGTTCATTAAAAAGAGACCTGGCTTCTAGGTCTGACATATTCTTCTTATCTCCAATAAAATATTTACAAAAAGATATCTCTGGTAACTTCCATGGAGGCGTTGATGATACCTTGAATGGAAGTACCTTATTTCTAATTATATCCAGACTATTTAATAATCGTTTCACCCGAAAGCCATAGGGTTGAGGAGATTTTGGGTGCAACTCAAAGTATGATGCGTGTACTTACAAGGCTTGCAGTCTGAAAGGCTAGAGAGTTAGGGAGGTCTTTGCAATCTAAACCAATACCGAAGAACGGAAGGACATTCGGTAAAGGTCTAGAGGTAACTCTCCAGCATCAACAAGGAGACTTGGGATAGGCGAGGTTTTTAAAAGCTCCAGTAGACAATCTAATACCTGCATGATGTATCGAGTCTAATATTTTTAACCGGCTTGAGGTGGCTGAAGAATATACCCTCACAACCATAACTAATTTTGGAAAAAATCAAGGCCTTGTATAATTTTAAAATAGTACTGCGGTCTGCCCCCCATGATGTATGGGATAATACTTTTTAAGATATTCAGAGCTTCAACACATTTAGCTTTTAATGCTTTTTAATTGAGAAACCCATGTAAGCCTACAATCAAATATCAAACCTAAAAATTTAGCTTCTCTTGCACATGGTATCCGTTGACTTTTAATGTATATATCCGGGTCTGGATGTACTCCCCGGATACGACAAAAATGGACAATGGTAGTTTTACTTGTCGAGAACTTAAATCCATTCATGTCAGCCCACTGGATAATTTTATCAATAGAGAGTTGGATTTTTCTCTCAACCATTGCCATTTTAGTGCCAGCAAATGATATTGAGAGATCATCCACAAATAATGTTGAGAGAACATCCTGGGGAATGGCTGAGGATATCCCATTAATTGCTAGTGCAAAAAGGGTTACACTCAGCACACTACCCTGAGGAACTCCTTCTTCCTGGCACTTACTCTCTGATAGAGTTTCCCCCACTCTCACTTGAAAAACTCTATGTGAAAGAAATGCCTGAATAAATAGTGGCAGCTCTCCTCTCAATCCCAATTCATGAATGGTTTTAAGAATACCATATCTCCATGTGGTATCATATGCCTTTTCAAGGTCAAAAAATACTGTAACATGGTGCTGTTTGGAAGCAAAGGCTTCACAAATAGAAGACTCTAGTCGTATCAACACATCAGTCGTTGAGTGCATTTTTCGGAATCCACATTGAATCGGTGATAAAATACCTTTCTTTTCAAGGTACCACACCAGCCTTGCATTGACCATCTTCTCCATGATTTTACATAAACAAGATGTCAATGCAATTGGACGATAGTTTGCTGCTAAAAACTTGTCTTTACCGGGTTTTAAAAAGGCTAAAATAATGGCTAGTTCCCAAACACTTGGGTAACTATGATCATGCCATATTCTATTAATAATACTTAAAATAAATAGCTTTGTATTAAAATGTACATGTTTAATCATTGCATATGGAATTCCATCGGGTCCAGGGGTTGTATCATTGCAATGAGCAAGTGCGGAATCAAATTCTCTTTCAGTGAAAGGAGAATTATACGACTCTTCCCTTCTTGTTGCAAAATTTAAAATTTTCTTTTCTTCAGTGCTCCTATACTGGTGACCAGGGGCTCCTTCACACTTGCTGGATACATTTGAAAAATGATTAGCCAGGGCATTGCTAACATCATTTGCTTCGGTTACATACTGGCCATTCACCTTCAACACTGGTGGTGGGTTGGGGGTGAATTTGCCAGCTATATTTTTTATTTTCCTCCACACAGCAGATGGTGGTGTCCTACTGTTAATGGAGGAAACAAAAGACATCCATGACTGGCGCCTTGCTTCTTTCATGGCACGACGGAACTGTGCTCTACATTTCTTGTACATAATTAAATTCTCATCAGTTCTGCGTCTACGCAATCGTGTTAGAGATCTTCTTGTGGCTCTGTGGAGGGCAGTTAGTTCTGAAGACCACCACGGGACGGGTCGTCGTTTGAATAACCCTGTTGTTTTGGGAATTGAATTGACTCCTGCTGTATGGAGAGTTCCATTCAGTAAGTCTATGGCATCATCGATATTTTCAACTTGTCCTGCATCCCCCTCAATTTCGCTTAGTTCACGAAATTTATCCCAGTCCGCCTTGTCAAGATTCCATCGTGGCGATCCCTGTAAAGGTGGACCATTGTTGGTGTTTATAATGATTGGTGCGTGATCACTAGTATGCCAATCATCTAATGTTCTCCAATCAAAGTCGAGAAGGCAATTAGAGCTTACGATTGATAGGTCAATACATGACAAGGTACCTGTCTGGACATGAAAGTGTGTGGGCTCTCCTGTATTAAGGAGTCCCACATCTTCATTTTCCACAATTGATGATATGATATTTCCCCTCGTGTTTGCTAAAACATCACCCCACAAAGGGTGTCTACCATTCAAATCTCCAAGTAAAAGGAAAGGTTGAGGGAGTTGTTGAATCACCTCCACTAAGTTGTCATATAAAATGTTATCATTTGGAGGCAAGTACAGAGAACAAATTGTATATTTTCGCCCTATGTCGATCTGTACAACCACTGCCTGCAGAGGTGTACGAATAGACAGAGAAACTTGGGGAACATCTCGACGAACGTATATGAGACTTCCGCCATGGCTCCCCACTTGGTGATCATATGGTGTCCTATAACTAATGTATTCGCGAGGACAAGGGGTATTATGATCAAGTTTGCTCTCCTGTAGACAAATAATTATGGGGGAATGCTCATGAATAAGGAGCTTAAGTTCTTCATATTTGGCCCTTAAACCCTGACAATTCCATTGCAAAATGGAGGAAAAAACTATGGTTTATAATTTGGTAGACCCCTTGGATGGAGTCTTCCCATTAGCAGTGTTTGATCTAACACTATTTTTTGGTGGTTTTATTAAAGAGGGTCTTGATAGATTGGGTTTAGAATTTATGATTTTCTTTTTGTCTTTTTGATCTGATTGTTGAGGAGGTTGGTGGACCTCCACTTGAATTTCCGATTTATTTAAATTGACTTCCAGATCAGAAATATCAACTGACAAATCATCATACTCATTTGACGTCGTAATTTTGATATTTCTTATGGAGGGGGGCGAGAGAGATGGAGGTCTCTCTCTTTTCCGATTAGTAGGTTTTGAGCTACCAGGTTTTTGCACCTTCCCCAATACAGGTGCACCTGGTAACTTGGTGTCAGGTGGCATCTCCATCAAATCAGGCAAGGACATGGCCTGGGAGAGGTTAGTACTATTGCTGGTAATGGGGGACGAAGGCTGTACAGAAATGGGCAATGACCCATTTTTAATACGCTGTGGCAAAGCCTCAGAAGGCGATATGATTACCTTGTCATGCAGTACTTTATTATCAGAGGTTGTATTTCTTTTCTTAGGATTACTGGCAGTGCTAGGTGGGGTTGCTGTCTCCTGTGGTAAATTTACCTTTGATTTTAAGGCCTTTGCATAGCTGGTTGATTTATTCAACAATCTTTTTGCATGTCCCACACTTATGTGTTCTAAACTTGATTTGTTTAGGGCAGCTTCCTCCAACTTATACAGTTC
>NC_090725.1:193175495-193190495 GCF_036898095.1 Palaemon carinicauda
AAGTACAGGAATCTTATTTCTTTCTTGAAGGAATGAAGTCAAGAAATGCCACTCTAGATTGAAGAGAAGGTAAAAGATAACCGCTCTTCATAAAACCTGTACTGGTTACCATTAACTGCCCTATGTACTTCGTACACCGGCACTAGAGCTATCTGTATAATTCCACACCTATGATTTTAGAACAGAGCTAGTGCTACCATGGTAACACATAAATAAAAGAAGGCATACTTAAAAAGGATGACTTCCTCTCCCCTTAATTGACAGTCCCAGTCAATTATCTGTTCATCGTAGAATAAACGGCAGAGTAAATAAATTACCTGACGTCACCACATATTGCTTCAGATCATGGACTAGCAAAGCATAGTGTTTGTAGAACATCCTAGATGATTCCTATCCAGAACATGTCCGAGGACAAGTGAGGACCCAAACCAAAAAATGTATCATAAAAAGTCAGGGGGCAGGTTTTAGAACACTACCTGCCGCCACTACAAAGTGTTTCAGTTCATGCACTTGTTTTGCGTAGTGTTTGTAAAACACCCTGGATGACTTCCATCCAGTGTATGAACGAAGACGCTCAAAGTCCATGTACTGAAAGAAGTTCAGTGATGAAGCAATCTTTCTCAGATCATGACCTGCGGGAGTACTGTCTGGATCCGCTCTACGAATAAAGTAGGTGAGCTTCGCCCTTAGTTGGTTTAAAGATAAATTTGATCCCGAAGTTTCTCCTCTAAAGAGCTGACCTCCCCTGAAGTCTGAAGTTCTACGAAGATAGACCTTTAGACACTCTACAGGACATAGAGAGACATCTTCCTTCAGAGGACAGATTCTCCAAGGACCCCACCTCTTAGTGGGTAGCTCGTTTTTAGCGAGAAATGATGGATCAGGGAAGAGATTGAGTTCTCCTAAATCTGTGAACTGGATGTGGCCCTCATCTCTCGATAGAGCCACTATTTCACTAACTCTAGCCCCAGAGGCTATTGCGAACAAGAAAATAACATTTTGGGTTAGGTCCTTAAGAGAACAATCTTCATTGTTCACCGATGAGGCATAATGTTACACCTTGTCCAAAGACCAAGAGATTGGCTTTGGTGGTGCTGCAGGTCTAAGTCTAGCACATGCTTTCGGAATCTTGTTAAAGATTTCGTTTGCCAGATCCACTTGGAAGGCATATAGGAGAGGTCTAGTCAAGGCTGATTTGCACGTATTTATCGTATTGGCCGCCAACCCCTGGCTATGAAGGTGGACAAAGAAGGACAGACAGAAGTTCATAGAAATTTCTTTCGGTCCTTTTGATTTAACAAACTCCACCCACTTCTTCCAGGAAGACTCATATTGCCTCTTAGTAGACTTAGCCTTGTATTCTTCTAAGAATCCTATATTGCCTTCTGAGATCCCAAACCTTTTCCTAACAGCTAGAGCAAGAAATTCATGAAATGAAGGGTTTGGATTCTCTGTGATAAACTGAAGGCAGTTAATTTCTGAACCTTCGGAAATATACCTAGGATCGGAGCTAGGACCGGCCTCATCTAGTCTATCAGACCCATTAGAGGAACCTCGTATGGGGCTATTTAGCGAGGTAGTTTCTTGAAGACGCTCGTGATGAAGAGGTCGAACTGCAGTTCCGGGACTTGTTCCCATTTGGGAGGGAATATGTCTGCGTCCATGGACCATTCCAACTCTATCGCCTTGGACCGTGATAGAGTACCCACCGTCACATCGTGGATCAAATGTAAATGAACTGCTGTTAGGTGCCATCCCTTTAGGAAAGGGATGGGAAACATTACTAAGACTGTACGAGACGTTCGATTGTGACGTCTTAATATCGCTTCGGTGTACCAGCTCAGAGGTAGGGAGTCTGATCAGTGTGGAGGGTGCTTTCCCGCCCACGAAAGGACCAGCAGAGTCCAGGGACTTTCGTGTTTTAACTCTTGTTAAAGAAGCGATTAAAGAGGGACCGATCTCAGTCTTTTTTTATCTCTTCAAGCGTTTGATGCATGTTTTCTCCAGGCTCTTAACGCATCTTTCCGATGTGCACTTTGCACTAGGTCTGTCATTATTGCGAACTGGGGAAAGTTTAGCACTTTTTCTTGTTGGCATTTTGGGAATCTGATCGATTAGCTGCATCTCCTGACAGACCTCGCGAGCTCCTTTTAACTTCCCAAAGGAAAAGGGGGCTAATGTGACTGAGGGCTTCAATGGTTTTTTAGCCATCGAAACCCTAGAGCTGGAGAAAGTCGAGACTTCTAGAAGCATATCTTGCATCTGAGATGTCCCAGGAACCGGGTCATCACTATGAAGATACTTAGGACTGTGAGTCTGATACGTATCTGTTCCAGGATGAATGTTACTCTCCGTGATATGAATCCTAGGCAGGAGGAAGGGGGGTGGCTGACTGGAAGGTTCCAGAGGACACCTTTCAGGTCTGGCAGGACTACGAACACCCTTAGCTGGAACAAGGTTCATATGTTCAGAAGGATTAACATTCAGAACTTGCAGATTATTATGAACTTGTTGAGTAGCGACAGGTTCAGAATGACTCAAGAGACTTCTTGAGTCCTTCTTGTGAACACAAGATAGCCTTCCCTGGAACTCGATGAGCCGTAGCCTTCTTACTACCTGTATGCTCTATAGCTCTCAGGTATACTCCTCCAGGAGGGTTATGAAGTGTAGGAGAAGGTAAGGAGATAATAGTAGGGATATTTCTGTTCCCCATCAATGGCTCATCTTGAATAGGCTCTGGACCGAAGGATCGAAGGTCCTGCGATCCTGAGGGAATGTTCCTCCTAGCCGAAGCGTCTTTATGCTTCGAACTACCAGTAGGTTTAGACTTTTGACCATCTGCCTGTAGCATCTTGGTCACTAGAATAATGGGCTGTTGTTGAGCAGCCCAGATATTTCCAGTATTTTCGATCTTCTTTTTAGGTTGGGGACCCACAACCACAGAAGATTTTCTCTTTGAGGGAATGCCCCATTTTTGGGGAAGACTTATGTTTTCCATGGCGGCATTCTTAATTACTTCCTTAATGACCTCTTGTGGGAAGAGGTCTTTACCCCAAATGTTGGACGATATTAGCTTCCTTGTTTCGTGTTTCACCGTTGCAGCAGCAAACACAAACTCTCTACATGCTCTCCTAGCCTTCATAAAGGCGTAAAGGTCCTTCACCAATGTAGCCATATGCATTTTGGCTACGACCATGAGCATGTCTGGGGTGTTCTCGTAAGTTGAACACAACTCTATGTAGTTTTGTAGAGAAAGGGATGTCGCCAGTCTCTCCTTTGACTCGTGCTCATTAAACAAGAGCAAATCGGACAATTTAGGGAGACGTACATTAAATTGTCGGCTTGCGATTGATTGATTGATTGATTGATTGAAAGTTTTCTGGCATCCTGACATCTAAGGTCATTGACGCCGATACCATTTACTGTATATGAAAATTAAAAGCAAATTCGATTAAAACCATAAAAAATTAAGAAGTCCTTACAATAGTTAAATAGTTTTCAGAAGACCTGCTTCTGAAATAAATCTAAAAATTCCGCTCGCATAGTAAGACACATCATGTCCAAGAATCTTGGCAAGGATAAACCTGCCATCCTCACCTCGAGCCTCAAACAGATATCTATTTCTTAAGTTAGTAAAATTAGGGCATTCGGTCAACAAATGCCTCACTGTTAAAGGTACTAAGCAGTCCTCGCAATACGGTTGGTGTTGGCCCTTCAGCAGAAACTCGTGTGTCAACCGTGTGTGACCAATACGGAGACGACAAAGAGTCGTCTCCCATTTTCGGGGAATCATGTTATACCTCCAAGGTGATATGATATTTGTTACTTCCCTCATTTTATTGCCATCTTGACTATCCCAGTGCTGTTGCCATTTATCACATACCAATTTCTTGATATAAGGTAGGAAATCGTTACATGGAATGGGATACCTCCTTGGTAGCAACTCGGATGCCGCATTCTTCGCCAGTAAATCTGCCTTCTCATTCCCAGACACACCTACATGTGCTGGAACCCAACAAAATCGAACAGTTATACCTTTCCGTCCAATAATAAAAAGCCATTCTAAAATCTTTAAAACTAGAGGGTTACTAGAATTAAAAACTTCTAAAGCTTGAAGAACACTCCTTGCATCACTAAAAATTGTAAAATTACCCTCCTTTTCCAAAGCTATTTTCTCAATAGCGGTTAATATGCCATACAGTTCGGCAGTAAATATGGAAACTGTTAGAGGAAGTGCACCTCTACATTTAAAATCATTACTATGTACTCCAAATCCAACGCCAGCATCAGATTTGGAGCCATCAGTATATATAAAAGTCGATCCCCTATGTTCTTCGACATGTTCCATAAAAAGAGACCTGGATTCTAAGTCAGTCAAATTCTTCTTAACTCCAATAAAGTATCTACAAAAAGATATGTCAGGTAATTTCCATGGAGGCGTTGATGATACCTTGAATGGAAGCACCTTATTTCTAATCATATCCAGATTGTTTAATAATTGGTTAACCCGAAACCCAAAGGGTTGAGGAGATTTTGGGTGCAACTCAAAGTAGGTTGAGTTCCTTACAAGGCTTGCAGTTTGAAAGGCTGAAGAATTGGGGAGTCTTTGCAATCTAAACCAATACCGAATAATAGAGGACATTCGGTAAAGGTCCAGAGGCAACTCCCCAGCATCAACAAGGAGACTTGTGATAGGGGAGGTTCTAAAGGCTCCTGTGGACAATCTAATGCTAGCATGATGTATTGAATCTAGTATTTTTAACCGGCTTGGGGTTGCTGAGGAGTATATTTCGCATCCATAACTAATTTTGGAAAATATCAAGGCCTTGTATAATTTTAAAATTGTATTGCGGTCTGCCCCCCATGATGTATGGGACAAGACTTTTAAAAGATTCATAGCTTCAACACATTTAGCTTTTAATGTTTTTAAGTGAGAAACCCATGTAAGCCTACAATCAAATATCAACCCTAAAAATTTGGCTTCACTTGCACATGGGATCCGTTGACCTTTGATGTATATATCCGGGTCTGGATGTACTCCCCGTATACGACAGAAATGGACAATTGTAGTTTTACTTGTTGAGAACTTAAATCCATTCATATCAGCCCAATGGATAATTTTATCAATAGAGAGTTGGATTTTTCTCTCAACCATTGCCATTCTGGCTCCAGCAAATGATATGGAGAGATCATCCACAAATAATGTTGCAAGAACATCCCGGGGAATGACCGAGGATATCCCATTAATTGCTAGTGCAAAAAGGGTTACACTCAGCACACTCCCCTGAGGAACTCCTTCTTCCTGGCATCTACTCTGTGATAGAGCTTCCCCAACTCTCACTTGGAAAACTCTATGTGAAAGAAATGCCTGGATGAATAGTGGTAGCTCACCTCTCAATCCGCACTCATGGATTCTTTTAAGTATACCGTATCTCCATGTGGTATCATATGCCTTTTCAAGATCAAAAAAAACTGTAACATGGTGCTGTTTGGAAGCAAAGGCTTCACAAATGGAGGACTCAAGTTGTATCAGCACATCAGTCGTTGAGTGCATTTTCCTGAATCCACATTGAATGGGTGATAAAATATTCTTCTTTTCAAGGTACCAAATCAGTCTTGCATTGACCATCTTCTCCATGATTTTACATAAACAAGATGTCAATGCAATAGGTCGGTAGTTTGCTGCTAAAAACTTGTCCTTACCGGGTTTTAAAAAGGCTAAAATAATGGCTAGTTCCCAAACACTTGGATAACTATGATCATGCCATATTCTATTAAAAATGCTTAAAATAAATAACTTTGTATTATAAGGTACATGTTTAATCATTGCATATGGAATTCCATCGGGTCCAGGGGCTGTATCGTTACAAGTAGCAAGAGCAGAATCAAATTCTCTTTCAGTAAAAGGAGAATTGTATGACTCTTGCTTTCTTGTTGCGAAGTTTAAAACTTTCTTTTCTTCATTGCTCCTATACTGGTGACCAGGAGCTGCTTGACACTTGCACGATACATTTGAGAAATGGTCAGCCAGGGCATTGCTAACTTCGGTTGCTCCAGTCATATACTGGCCATTTATCTTTAACACTGGTGGTGGGTTTGGGGTGAATTTTCCTGCTATCTTTTTTACTTTCCTCCACACAGATGATGTTGGTGTTCTACTGTTAATGGAGGAAACAAAGGACATCCAAGACTGGCGCCTAGCTTCTTTCATGGCACGGCGGAACTGTGCTCTACATTTCTTGTAAATGACTAAATTCTCCTCATTACGGTGCATGCGCAATCGAGTTAAAGACTTTCTTGTGGCTCTGTGCAGGGCAGTTAGTTCTGACGACCACCAGGGGACTGGTCGTCGTCTGAATATCCCAGTTGTTTTGGGAATGGAATTCACTCCTGCTGTGTGAAGAGTTCCATTAAGTAAGTCTATGGCATCATCAACACTTTCAAACTGTTCTGCATTTCCTTCAATTTCACTTAACTCCCGAAATCTATTCCAGTCCGCCTTATCAAGATTCCATCGAGGTGATCTTTGTAAAGGTGGACCATTGTTGGTGTTTATAATGATTGGTGCATGATCACTAGTATGCCAATCATCTAATGTTCTCCAATTAAAATCGAGAAGACAGTTAGAGCTTGCAACTGATAGGTCAATGCAGGACAAGGTACCTGTCTGTACATGAAAATGTGTGGGCTCTCCTGTATTGAGGAGTCCGACATCTTCATTCTCCAAAATTGACGATATATTACCCCTTGCATTTGCTAAAACATCACCCCATAAAGGATGTCTACTATTAAGGTCTCCTAGTAAGATAAAGGGTTGTGGGAGTTGTTTAATCACCTCTACTATATTATCATATGAGATGTTATCATTTGGAGGCAAGTAAAGAGAACAGATTGTGTATTTTCTCCCTATATCAATCTGTACAGCCACTGCCTGCAGAGGGGTACAGATAGACAAAGATATTTGGGGAACATCTCGACGAATGTATATAAGACTTCCCCCATGGCTCCCTGCTCGTTGATCATATGGTGTCCTATAGCTAACATACTCTCGAGGACAAGGAGTATTAGCATCGAGCTTGCTTTCTTGTAGACATACTGTTATAGGGGAGTGCTCACGTATGAGGAGCTTAAGTTGTTCATATTTCGCCCTTAAACCCTGGCAATTCCATTGCAGAATGGAGGAAAAAACTATGTTTTATTTTTTGGAAGACACCTTAGATGAAGTCTTCCCAATGGCACTATTTGATCTAACAATGTTTCCCGGAGGTAACTCTAGAGAGGATCTTGATATAGTGGGTTTTGTGTTTCTCTTTTTCTTTGTGTCCTTTTGATCTAATTGTTGAGGAGGATGGTGGACCTCAACTTGAATTTCTGATTGGTTCAATTTACCTTCTAGTTGTTCAGAAACATCAGCAGACAAGATATCATATTTATTGGAAGTCGTGACTTTAATGTTTCTTATGGTAGGAGGAGAGAGGGAGGGAGGTCTCTCTCTTTTTCGATTAAAAGGTTGTGATCTGTCAGGTTTTTGCACCTTCCCCACTACGGGTTCACCAGGTAAATTGGTTTCGAGTGCAACCTCCATCAGATCAGGCAAGGAAACGGCCTGTGAGAGGTTTGTACTTTTGTTTAAAATCGGAGTAGTTGGCTTTTGAATAATTTCCAGATCTTTAAGTGTCCGTTTTGATTTTTCCACAATTTCTGGATATAGATTTTCGATGGGACTTTCAACCTCTTTAACTACTTTCATTTGTTTCTTTATCTTAGAAGTAGAGATATAATTTTCGTCTGTGTGGTTTGACAAGTTTTTCTTCAGAACCATTGAAAAAGGTTCCCCTGGTCTTATTTGCTTTTCAAGAGCTCTTTTACGAGCCTCTTTAAAAGTAACCCTTTCCATGGTCCTAATGGCCTGAATTTCTTTTTCAAAAATAAACTTAACACAGCTTTTAGATGTAGCTGGGTGTGCTTCCCCACAATGTATGCAATTAGGGTTTTCTATGCATACTCCATGACTACTTTTTCCACAGTTGGCACAAACAGCTGGCTTATTGTTTAGTTTTTCTTTACATTTCTGGCTTAAATGGCCATACATTTGGCAATGATAACATCGCAATGGTGACGGGATATATGGTTTTACCTTCAAAGATAGCCATCCAGCTTTTATAACATTTGGTAATCGGCATTGATCAAATGTTATAATCAGAGTAGCAAGAGGGATACGTTGTTCTCCAACTCTCTTTCTCATTCTGACTACTTTAACTACTCCTTGACTTTTCAGTTCATCCTCTATTTCTTTCTCCTCTATATCCAACAATTCTGGAGCATATATCACACCTCTACTCTGGTTGAAAGTAGGGTGTGAAACGCATTTTACGCTATGACCATTCAATGTTGTAAGTGTTTTTAACCTTTCACCTTGTAATGGGGACAGTGTCTCTATCAAGAGACTTCCATTTCCCTGGGGTAAAATTTTTGGCTGCCCTCCACATAAATTAACTATTTCTCTATTAGCTTTAAAAACATTTATACGCTCATTTCTTCCGTTTTCAAATTCCAAGATAAAAAATTTTTCATAATTCACTACTTCATAGTGACCAGGTAATACTTCTACTTTTCTATATCTTTCTGTACTGTCATCATTTTTCACTCTCTCTCTCTTCTTCTCTAGCGTTTTATTATTCACATGACGTGAATAAGGTTCTAACCTTACAATGTTAGAACCCGAGTTGGAGCTGTCTGTACCGAGGTCCATGTTTGTATTTTCCAGGTCGTCAACAGAGGTGTTGGGTTTTTTTGAAAAAGCAAGCCGGGTTATCCACCTCTTATCGGAGGATGTCAGTCTTCCTATCCCATGTGGCCCAACACGAGAAGAGGCTTCAGCGGGGACCAGTCCTCTATTAGAGAGGGGCTGCCTCTCTTAAGGTGGGCGTACACTGGTCAGTGGGGGTAGTTAGCCCCTCCCACCGTCGACTCCAATGCCTGGCGTCACCCATTACCCGCAAATATGGGTGACTTAAGACCGGATCACTGGAGCCCGACTCTTAACAGACTTGGTCTGCACCCAATGGGGTCTGCCAGAGGGTGATGGCGTCTAAATTGGCACAGGTTGAGATGGAATGCAGTCCATCCCACACTGTGCCAAATCCAAAGCAGCATCCAAAGTAAAATCGAACATGCCAAAGTCGTCAACAATATCGAGCCCAAAAGGAAGAGATGGGAGAAAAAAAGAAATAATCAAAAGTAAAAGAGAAAGTGCTGACTGATTTAGTTGAATCGACAGCTGGGCACCGAGGTCCAATGGGAAATAGTTCCCACTGTTCATTAGAGCCCAGCTGCTAATCCCTAAGCCCCCCATCCTCGTCAAGGCTTCAGCATCTGGGGGGTGTCGGCTTGCGACATCCTTGTCTAATTTTCCTACTGAAAATGTCAAATGGACTTCCTTCCAATCCTTTTCCTGTCCGGGAAAAGCTGGTGACAAAGGCTTGCACTCATCGAGTGTGGGACATGACTCACCCGCCTCTACAGCTTTGGTAACGGAAGTAAATGCCTTCTCCATAAAGGTGAAGGAGAGTGAAGCAGGAGCAAGAAAGGAGGAGTGTATGTTATTCAGTGAGAAAACCGTCGTCTCTGAATAACCCACCTTCTTCAGATTATCTGAAAGGATAGTCTGTGCCTTATCATGATCAAGAATCATGACCTCCTTTTGTTCCGTTCTTTTCCTTGTCTTTGGTTCAAACCTCAGTCGAACCCAACAATTAGGGAAAACCTCAGAGCTTGGCCAAAATTGGATTTTGTACAAGGGAACAGTACCTATTTTCTATGAAATGAAGAGATTGCCATTTGAAATCGACATCAGCACCGCAAACCTCCAGGGATTGGTTAAGGAGCATGAAGGAAGGTCATGATTCATGGGTCGTTTAACTGACCCGTGGGAAGCAACAAGAGGAGCTTTACGAGGTTCTATCTTGTGTTTTACTTCCCACTTTTTGCTTTGTTTACTAAAGCTCTCTATCTGATTCTTCAGTTGGATACATAATTGTACCACATTATCCCAAAGAGGGGTAGAAGACGATGTTGACATCGATGGCTCTTTACCCAGCAAAGGCGGAGGAAAGTCCGATACAACATATTTCTCTTCTATCTTAGGGCACTTCTTGTCCTCGATCCCAAAGGTTTTCTCGTCATCAGGGAACGTAGTTGACTCCTGAGGCACTACTATTTCCTCACTTAACTCGGGAAATAATAGCTTACGCATCCTATCATTAGGTAGGAAAGGTCCCGGAGAGATCTTTTGGAAGCCTCTCACCCAGTTACGTAATTTATACTGTGCTACATCCTTAGTCTCTGTAGACTTGGGATTAACAAAACCTTCAGACATCAATGTCCAGCATATATTGCAACCCTGCGGGTTCCAATAATGTAGGGATCCGGAAATAATATTGCAGGGGGCATGTAACCTGCAAGTATTATGACCGTAAAGGTCCTTACCCTTGGCTCTGCAGTGGACTGCCGTACAAGGTATCTTAAAACTGGAAGTCGTTCCGCTAACTAAATAACGCATGCCTAAGAACGACAGCGCCCATGGCGCCTCCAGTAATGACCTAGCTCTATAAACACAATAAATACTCAATATCATTGAGAAACAAGAACTGAAACATATTCAAAGTAAAGACCCGATACTCAACTTTCCGAAGGCGGAAGAAGATGAAGAAAGCATAATATGGAGTTTTTATGATAAAACAAAGTTTTATGAATACTTACCTGGCAGTTATATATATATAGCTGAGTCTCTGACTGCGGCAGAATTAAATCGAAAATCGCGGCAACCGCCTTGTGGTGGTTGTGTGGTTAGATGGTTAACAACCCTTACAGGGTGGTACTTGGAATCATTCCCATTTTCTGTTCCTCAGATTATCTTTGCCCGACTTGTCTCCTGAGGGGAGGTGGGTGGGCTTTAAAATATATATATAACTGCCAGGTAAGTATTCATAAAACTTTGTTTTATCATAAAAACTCCATTTTTATGAATAGAACTTACCTAGCAGTTATATATATATATAGCTGATTCACACATTTGGAGGAGGGAAACAGACAGAAAAAACATAGTTGGGGAAACAACAAAAGAGTTGTAGGAGAACAAACACCTTGATTTCTTACCTGCTAAGGTAGCTGACTTCAAAGGTAACTGCCTCTAGAGTCGCTTTCCCTTAGGAGTGTTCAGCCAGGAGTAGACCCGCTACGCTGCAAACAACTCAATCGAGTCTGTCAAAGGGGTAGGACCAACAACTTGACTAGACTTCAGAAAACTACCTTCCCATATAAAAACCTGCAACCTTACTAAAGCTAACCATCTAACCTTGCAGAAATAGATATAAACTATCTATCTGGACCGAGGGAACTGTACCACAGGACGAAGACCTCAGACAACCATAAAAAAAGCACAAACCCATATACAAGTACATAAACTAAGGTTGAGTGGGGGTAGTAACTCCTTTGCCTAATACAGAAGCCGCAGCTACGTATGGGCCCAAGGTATAACACTTATCATAGTCCACTCTTACCTCTCTGAGGTAATGAGAAGCGAAGACAGAGTTGCTCCTCCAGAACGTTGCGTCCATGATCTGCTTAACTGACATATTTTTCCGGTATGCCAGCGAAGCAGCAATGGCCCTTACTTCGTGAGCCCGTACTTTTAACAGGGCGAAGTTTTCTTCCTCACAAAAGAGGTGGGCTTCCCTAATAGTTTCCCTCAGGAAAAAGGACAAAGCGTTCTTTGACAGGGGTTTTTGAGGATCCTTCACTGAACACCATAAGGAGTTGGAAGCACCCCTCACGCTCTTAGTGTGAGCCAAATACGCCTTGAGAGCCCTAACCGGGCAGAGGAGGCTTTCCTGTTCCTGACCTACTAGATCCGTGAGGTTAGGGAATTCAAAGGTCCTAGGCCAGGGTTTCGAAGGGTTCTCATTCTTGGCGAGAAAGTCGAACCTCAAGGAACAAACCGCTCCATTTAGGGTGAAGCCTACACGCTTCTCGATTGCCTGGACCTCGCTGATCCTCCTGGCAGTCGCTAGAGACAAAAGGAAGAGGGTTTTCTTAGCCACATCTCGCAGAGAAGCTTGCGAGATAGGCTCAAACTTCCTGGAGCACAAAAACTTAAGCACCACATCCAGGTTCCAAGAAGGGGGCCTTAAGTGCACCTGCTTCATTGTCTCAAAAGACCTAATGAGGTCCTGCAAGTCCTTATTCTGAGATAACTCTAAGCCTCTATGCCTAAAGACGGTTGAGAGCATGCTCCTGTATCCTTTAATGGTAGATACAGCCAGCTTAGCATCCTGCCTGAGGTACAAAAGAAAGTCTGCAATCTGGCTCAGAGAGGTAGAGGACGAGGAAACCTTGCGCCTCCTGCACCAAGCTCTAAAGGTCTCCTACTTTGACTGGTAGACTCTTTGTGAAGAGATCCTCCTTGCCCTGGCAATAGCTTTCGCCGCTTGTGCCGAAAAGCCTCGAGATCTAACGAGCTTCTCGACAGTCTGAAGGCAGTCAGATTGAGAGCGAGGGGGTTTTGGTGAAATCTCTCGAAGTGGGGTTGTCTGAGAAGATCTGGACTTGCCGGGAGTCTTCTTGGAAAGTCCTCAGTAACCCTACCACTTCGGTGAACCATTCCCTCGCAGGCCAGAATGGAGCCACCAGGGTCATTCGTCCCGAATCGAGGAGAGCGAACTTCCTGACAACCAGATTGATGATCTTGAACGGGGGAAAGGCATACATGTCCAGCCCCGTCCAATCCATCAAGAAGGCGTCCACTGCAACAGCTTCCTCGTCCGGTACTAGGGAGCAGTAGTTCGGGATCCTCTTGTTTAGACCGGAGGCGAAAAGGTCTATTACTGGTCTGCCCCACAACTTCCAGAGGCTCCGACAGACATGCGGATTGAGAGTCCACTCTGTAGGAAGGACCTGTCCCCTCCTGCTGAGCATGTCTGCCCTGATGTTTCTCTGCCCTTGAACAAACCTTGTCAACAGCTGGGTCTCGTTCTCGTTCGCCCAGAGGAGAAGCTCTCTCGCAGTTGAGAACAGAGAGAGGGAGTGAGTTCCCCCTTGCTTCCTTATGTACGCGAGAGCTGTGGTGTTGTCGGAATTGATCTCCACAGTCTTTTCCGAGACCGAGGTTTTGAAGGCCTTGAGCCCTAACAAAATGGCCATCAACTCCTTCCTGTTGATATGCCAACTGACCTGACTCCCTTCCCAAATACCTGAGACCTCTTTGTTCCCTAGTGTTGCTCCCCAGCCTGACTCGGACGCGTCTGAGAATAACACTAGGTCGGGGTTCTTCTTGATCAAGGAGATCCCTTTTCCCAACAGAGCTGGGTCCAGCCACCACATTAAAAGATCCTTGATCTCTGTCGGGATGGGAAAAGAAAAAGTGTCCTCCTGGATCTTTCTGTTCCAAACCTTTGCGAGGAAGTGTTGCAGAGGCCTTAGGTGCAGTCTCCCCAAAGGGACAAACTGCTCCAGGGAGGATAGAGTTCCCAGCAGACTCATCCACTCCTTCGCTGAGCATTCCTGCTTCCTCAAAAAGTCTTTGACTTTGTCCAGGCACCTGGTCTGCCTCTCCTGGGAGGGAGAAGCCTGAAAAAGAACTGAATTCAGAACTATCCCCAAATAGAGAATAGTCTGATTCGGCTCGGTCTGAGACTTCCCCCAGTTGACGATGAGTCCCAGGTCCTGAGTGATCGTATAAGTTTTCATTAGGTCCTCCAGACATTTCTCTTTCGACTGTGACCGGATCAGCCAGTCGTCTAGATAGAAGGAGACCCTTATCCCCTCCTGGTGTAACCAGCCTGCCACATTCGCCATAAGTCTGGTGAAGACTTGGGGAGCTGTGCTGAGACCGAAGCAAAGTGCCCTGAACTGGAAGCACTTGCCCTGGAACACAAACCTCAGATATCTCCTCGAAGACGGATGAATGGGGACGTGAAAATAAGCGTCCTGTAGGTCGGAGAAACCATCCAGTCTCCTGGACGAACTGCAGCCAGCACTGACTGAGTCGTCTCCATGGAGAACTTTGTTTTCTCCACGAAGGCGTTCAGAGAGCTGACATCTAGGACTGGTCTCCATCCACCCGAGTTCTTGGGAACCAGAAACAGGCGATTGTAAAAGCCTGGTTAGGCGAGGTCTTGAACTGGCTCTATTGCTCCCTTGACCAACATCTGGTCGACTAGCTCCAGAAGAGCCTCTCGTTTCCCCGCGTCGGTGTACTGAGCCACTAAGGCCAGGGGAGAGTTTGAGAGAGGTGGTTTCTTTAAAAAGGGGATCTTGTAACCTTCCTTGACGACTGAGAGGGACCAGGTGTCCGCCCCTCTCCTTTCCCAAGACTGCCAAAAACGAGACAGTCTTGCCCCTACTGGTGTCTGGAGGACTTCCAACTCATTTTTTGGACCGAGGCCTAAACGCACCCCTGCTGGTCCTTGGCCCTGACTCTTGTCTTCTCCCCCTAAAATCCGCTCTCGAGGAGATCCTGCCCCGAAAGGGCTGTTGAAACTTCTTCTCCTCCTTCTTCAGAGGAGCAAGAGCAACAGGTAAGGTCTTTCTAGCCGACCGAGACAAAAGGGCCTGAGTAGCCTTCTGAGCCAGAGAAAGGGAGATATCTCTCACCAGAGCTTCAGGAAAAAGATGACGAGAAAAAGGGGCGTAAAGCAGCTCCGACTTCTGGGCAACAGTCACAGATCTAGAGGTGAAGGAGCACAAAAGGGCCCTCTTCTTTAAGACCCCTGCTGAGAAAAGGGAAGCCAATTCATTAGCTCCATCCCTTAGACCTTTGTCCATGCAGGACATGATACTCGTCAGGTCCTTCTTGTCCTCCAGGAGTTCAGAATTCCTGGCCAGAGTCCCGAGAGACCAGTCCAGGAAGCTGAAAACCTCGAAAACCCTGAAAATTCCCTTGACGAGGTGATCAAGCTCCGACATGGACCACATCACCTTGGCAGAGTTTAAAGCATGCCT
>NC_090725.1:193195495-193214692 GCF_036898095.1 Palaemon carinicauda
TGACGCTTCAGGGGAGGGTGCTTGTGCTCCTGTGCCAGGAGTCCTTGAAGCATCCAGGGGAGTGTCAGGTGATAGCGTACGACTCCATGACTTTCCTTGACTGCGAGACCCGTTACTCTACCACTAAGCGTGAGTTGGCTGTTCTGCGATGGGGGGTGAAAACCTTCAGGGCCTTCCTCTATGGTCAGTTCTTTGTGATTCATTCTGATCACAGTCCCCTGATGTACCTTCATGACATGAAGATGGTGGACAGTCATCTAGCCCGGACACTGGAGGACCTGTCCGAATTTTACTTTATTGTTAATTACTGTCCATGTGATCAGAATGCCGCAGGTGACTGGTTATCACGCTGGCCCGCATTAACCGACTGTCTGTTTGCTACTGAACCCAGCACTCCCAAGTTGCCTACTGGACTGGCCTTGTATAAGGAGGTTCATGGTGGTCCAGATTCTCTCATAGAATCCTTGGAGCTAGTTGTGAACTGCTGGACGGAAGGGTCAGGTGTCGCACCCGACTCTCAGCTGAAGGGAGCCAAGCTCCGGGATGCCTTAGTTCAGCAGTTTCTGAAAGACCCGGGTCGACTAAGCTTGAACCTGGACAATACTAGCAGGAACAGAATCAAGGCAATGCATTTTCCAGGTACAGTCCCAGCTCTGGAGTTGCTCTTGGCAGCAACTAAGCTATTGAACCTGGAAATCTGGGTCCATTGGGGTCCCACTTGTCCCGTAGTCTATCGTGATCCATCCATGACCGAGCCTCAGTGATGTATCTTCAGTGTCTGTCTGGAGTGTATTTTTACGCTCTGATCGAGCTCCGCAATTACGTCCCTCCAACTGACGTGATTCTGGGCCATAAGGCGGAGGTAAAATCTTGTGTGCCTGACGCTGAGGGCTTGGTCACTGATGATCAGGAAGCACCGGAGGATTGTCCTGTAATCCAGTACGTGACAGAAAAGGCACCTTGTCAGTCCAATTGTACACGTGTCTCAACACTCGGCAGTAGATATAGTAATGATGCAGGAGACCTTAATTTGTGCTCTTGTTGATACAGGAGCACAGGTTTGTCTTGAGTGAGTCTGTACTGAGCCAACTTGGCATAGGGTACCAGGTACTGTCAGGAGAACAGTTAGAGGGGTTGACTGGTTCCTCACCAGCATTCTAGGCTACGTCCAGTTAAAGGTGAAGTGTCCTTCCAGGTGGAGGCTACCGCTGTTTAACTATGCGATGGTAGCTGCCAATGACATTAACTTTTGTTTTGTTCTGGGTAGGAATCTACTGGACGCAGCCTACCTGACACTGGATTCACCCCGAGAACAGTTGGTGTGATCACACTACTGTTCTTCAGTTGTCTCCCAAGGTACTCTCAGTCTCCTTCCTGCATACCGAGACCACTGTTAGGAAAGTAACTGACCTTGAACCTGATCGGGGAGTGTTCTCCGGAAATGCTTTTCTGTCCTTTAGTCAGGTGTCCAGGATCCAAGGAGATCATCAACAGATCCAATCTGTCATCAAGACTATCTACTCCAGGCTTCCTGCCTCTCGAGTCCCACGCTCCTATCTACCCAATAGGAATGTTGGTCTGACCTGAAAGTACACCAGGGTTTGCTAGTGAAGCAGAACCCAGACAGCTGAGTAGTCCCAGTAGTCACCTTCAATGTTCTGATTGACCTAGTTGCCGAGACAAACCTACATAATGCTCACTGGGGGATAAAAAAAAAAAGATTGCAATGCTCCGTCGACTCGTTTGGCACAAATCTTTGATTAGTGTAATCAGGGATATGTGCCGGAAGTGTTGGGAATGTCAGACTTGTAAGGTTTCAATGGAGTTGTTTGCCCCGCCAACCTTGAAAATAGTGACCTCTTCTCCTTTTGAATTGGTTGCTATGGACCTTGCGAGTCTCCCAACAACCAGTACTGGTTTTATTGGGCGTCTGATGGTAATCGATCATTATTCCAAGTGGGTGACGGCAGTAACCATAATGAATAAGAAGAGTAGTACAATATGCCAGGTGCTTGAGGACCGAGTTTTTCCTGTTATTCCTTGTGTTCCAGTCCGGATATTGACTGATAACGGCCCTGAGTTTATTTCCCCGGAAATTACTGAGTTGTTGGAGTGGTACAATGTTGTACATGTGAAAGCAACTCCGTATAAACCCTCTAGTAATGGTACAGTGGAGCGGGTGAATCGTACCATTGTTGAGTTACTGAGGGCGATTTCTGGGGAATCTCGGAAATAGGACCAGTATTTATCCCAAGCAGTTCTCAACTCCAACCATTCCCACCACACTGAGATTGGTTGTACTCCAGCTGAGAACATACTGAAGGGTGCTCACGATGTTCATAGTATCCCGTTGCTGTCAGAAGAAACAAGAAACCCATGGGCTGAGGGACATCCTCGGTACAAACCGTTTAAAGAGGGTTCTCTGATGCTTAAGAAAGTGCACCTGCTGGGACACCTTCTGACGAACCATATCCAGTTAAAGGCCTGGTTTGAACCTCCAGTTTATCTTAGGAGGCACATTCTCTGGTATCCGAAGGTTCCCGATCCTATAGCAGAGACTCGGAATAGTCTTAGACTCGTGGAGGATAGTCCAACTTCCTCTGAAGTCTCTGAGAGTTCTGGTTCTAGTGATGATGGCAACTCCTATGGGGTGGCTAGAGTAGTTGCATCCTACCTTTTGTCCCGAGATTGTGACAAGTCCCGGCGACAGAGGAAAAGTCACCGTCATCCTAGAGCTATTACTCAGCCTAAGCCCATTCCTAAGCCAGCTAGGACTTATGAGAGAAAAAAAACCACTGGATGCTTGGTTATATCCTCCAGAAAACAGTGATGAGACTCCTGTATTAAAGCCTGAATCGTTTCGATATCGTTTAGTCCTCCAACTGTGGGAGAACAGCCCCACTGAAATGTGAGAAACCCCAATTTTGTCTCCCGAATCGGTGGGTCAACTCTCCTGTGCCTGAATTTCCAACGCCACAATTCGTAACTTCCTCTTTCCGAGAGGAAAGTATCGTTCATCATCCAGGGAATTAGGAATCCTGGGAAGTTTCCTGTATTCCGTTATTGGAACTATTTTCTGTTGGCTCCAATTGCCCCAGTCCAGGTTGGTCAAGACCTGCTAGTTTGGAAAGCCCTGTTTCTGAATCAGCAGTGTCTATTCATCCTGATAATGACCTTCTCGGCTTTTTGCCACTCGATTGTGACGACCGACTGTCGCCTGAAGATCCCACCTCTAGTGGATTTAGTCCCCCATGGACTAGGTCCAAAGGTCCTATTCTTGATCTACCGTTAGTTCAGCCTTGAGTCCTGGAGTGGAGACCTCGTCTCACTAACCAGACGAATACTATATTATTATTATTAAAAGAAGGAGTTTTACCAGCCCAATGAGTCGAGCTTGACTCTCACAGGGCTGGCCCGAAAAAAATCGGGATATAAAGAAATATAAGATTATCAAAAAATCAATATACATATGTATATACAGTATATACTTATAATCTTTAAATATTCTAAATATGGGTGAATAGATGGATGAATAAATATATATATATATATATATGAAATCTGAGTGATGAAAATAATTAACAATATATTAAATCTATGTAATTTAAAATGAATTAGTAAAAAAACTTAGGTAAAAATTTAGATTCTATCAATAATACGTGAATTCCTTAAAAAGGTTAAAATTCTAGAAACAGAAAAATTACTTGATTCAGTTAAAATTTCAGAAAAAGTTTTCTGACCAAAACATATCTCTCTCTCTCGCTGGAAAACTTTACAAACCGAAAATATATGTTTAATAGATAAAAAAGTATCACATTCACTGCACATTGGAACAGTGCCGTGAGGTGTACTCATTAAAAATTCATGGGTTAATCTCGAGTGCCCAATTCGTAATCTGGTTAAAATTACTTCTGTTCTCTTGTTCTTTTGTGTCGAGGAATCCCAAGGAGCAACCTTCTGTTTAATTTGCCTTAATTTATTATTTTCTGGCACATTATTCCGAACATTCTGCCATTTTTCCAATATGAAATGCCTTAATAATGTAATCAAATCTCCAACTGGGAGGTTAATGTTTTGTTGTGGTAATTTAATGGCTTCTTTAGCAGCAGCATCCGCCTTTTCATTACCAACAACTCCAACATGAGCCGGTATCCAGCATAACTCGACACTTACACACTGAGAAGATAATTTACTTATAAGGTCTTTAATTCTTAGGATCAAGTGGTTCCTATGAGTATAGTTTTTAAGGGCCACTATGGCACTTTGAGAATCTGAATAGATGACAAATTTAAAATTCTTCCTATCTTCAATGGTTTTAATCATATTGATTGCTTGTAAAATGGCATATAACTCTGATGTAAATACTGATGATTCTTTTGGCAACGATAATTGTTGGGTTCCATCTAAAGATACAGCAGCACATCCAGTACCCATTGGGGATTTAGAACCATCAGTATATATTGCATAGTGAGGACCTTTTCTCTGAATATGTTCTATGGTAATTTGCTTGTGGTGACTCGGAGTATAAGTGAATTTTTTTGATAAATAAAACAGATTGATTGATTGATTGATTGAAAGTTTTCTGGCATCCTGACATCTAAGGTCATTGACGCCGATACCATTTACTGTATATGAAAATTAAAAGAGAATTCGATTAAAACCATAAAAATTAAGAAGTCATTAAAATAGTTAAATAGTTTTCAGAAGACCTGCTTCTGAAATAAATCTAAAAATTCCGCTCGCATAATAAGACACATCATGTCCAAGAATCTTGGCAAGGATAAACCTGCCATCCTCACCTCGAGCCTCAAACAGATATCTATTTCTTAAGTTAGTAAAATAAGGGCATTCGGTCAACAAATGCCTCACTGTTAAAGGTACTAAGCAGTCCTCGCAATACGGTTGGTGTTGGCCCTTCAGCAGAAACTCGTGTGTCAACCGTGTGTGACCAATACGGAGACGACAAAGAGTCGTCTCCCATTTTCAGGGAATCATGTTATACCTCCAAGGTGATATGATATTTGTTACTTCCCTCATTTTATTGCCGTCTTGACTGTCCCAGTGCTGTTGCCATTTATCACAAACCAATTTCTTGATGTAAGGTAGGAGATCGTTACATGGAATGGGATACCTCCTTGGTAGCAACTCGGATGCCGCATTCTTCGCCAGTAAATCTGCCTTCTCATTCCCAGACACACCTACATGTGCTGGAACCCAACAAAATCGAACAGTTATACCTTTCCGTCCAATAATAAAAAGCCATTCTAAAATCTTTAAAACTAGAGGGTTACTAGAATTAAAAACTTCTAAAGCTTGAAGAACACTCCTTGCATCACTAAAAATTGTAAAATTACCCTCCTTTTCCAAAGCTATTTTCTCAATAGCGGTTAATATGCCATACAGTTCGGCAGTAAATATGGAAGCTGTTAGAGGAAGTGCACCTCTACAATTAAAATCATTACTATGTACTCCAAATCCAACGCCAGCATCAGATTTGGAGCCATCAGTATATATAAAAGTCGATCCCCTATGTTCTTCGACATGTTCCATAAAAAGAGACCTGGATTCTAAGTCAGTCATATTCTTCTTAACTCCAATAAAGTATTTACAAAAAGATATGTCAGGTAATTTCCATGGAGGCGTTGATGATACCTTGAATGGAAGTACCTTATTTCTAATTATATCCAGACTATTTAAAAATCGTTTCACCCGAAAGCCATAAGGTTGAGGAGATTTTGGGTGCAACTCAAAGTATGATGCGTGTCTTACAAGGCTTGCAGTCTGAAAGGCTAGAGAGCTAGAGAGTCTTTGCAATCTAAACCAATACCGAAGAATGGAAGACATTCGGTAAAGGTCTAGAGGTAACTCTCCAGCATCAACAAGGAGACTTGGGATAGGCGAGGTTTTAAAAGCTCCAGTAGATAATCTAATACCTGCATGATGTATCGAGTCTAATATTTTTAACCGGCTTGGGGTGGCTGAGGAATATACCTCACAACCATAACTAATTTTGGAAAAAATCAAGGCCTTGTATAATTTTAAAATAGTATTGCGGTCTGCCCCCCATGATGTATGGGCCAATACTTTTAAGATATTCAGAGCTTCAACACATTTAGCTTTTAGCGCTTTTAGGTGAGAAACCCATGTAAGTCTAGAGTCAAATATCAAACCTAAAAATTTGGTTTCCGATACACATGGTATCCGTTGACCTTTAATGTATATATCCGGGTCTGGATGTACTCCCCGGATACGACAAAAATGGACAATGGTAGTTTTACTTGTCGAGAACTTAAATCCATTCATGTCAGCCCACTGGATAATTTTATCAATAGAGAGTTGGATTTTTCTCTCAACCATTGCCATTCTAGTGCCAGCAAATGATATTGAGAGATCATCCACAAATAATGTTGAGAGAACATCCTGGGGAATGGCTGAGGATATCCCATTAATTGCTAGTGCAAAAAGGGTGACACTCAGCACACTACCCTGAGGAACTCCTTCTTCCTGGCACTTACTCTCTGATAGAGTTTCCCCCACTCTCACTTGAAAAACTCTACGTGAAAGAAATGCCTGAATAAATAGTGGCAGCTCTCCTCTCAATCCCAATTCATGAATGGTTTTAAGAATACCATATCTCCATGTGGTATCATATGCCTTTTCAAGGTCAAAAAATACTGTAACATGGTGCTGTTTGGAAGCAAAGGCTTCACAAATAGAAGACTCTAGTCGTATCAACACATCAGTCGTTGAGTGCATTTTTCGGAATCCACATTGAATCGGTGATAAAATACCTTTTTTTTCAAGGTATCATATCAGCCTTGCATTGACCATCTTCTCCATGATTTTACATAAACAAGATGTCAATGCAATAGGACGATAGTTTGCTGCTAAAAACTTGTCTTTACCGGGTTTTAAAAAAGCTAAAATAATGGCTAGTTCCCAGACACTTGGGTAACTATGATCATGCCATATTCTATTAATAATACTTAAAATAAATAGCTTTGTATTAAAATGTACATGTTTAATCATTGCATATGGAATTCCATCGGGTCCAGGGGCTGTATCGTTGCAATGAGCAAGTGCGGAATCAAATTCTCTTTCAGTGAAAGGAGAATTATACGACTCTTCCCTTCTTGTTGCAAAATTTAAAATTTTCTTTTCTTCAGTGCTCCTATACTGGTGACCACTCCTTCACACTTGCTAGATACATTTGAAAAATGATTAGCCAGGGCATTGCTAACTCCATTTGCTTCAGTTACATACTGGCCATTCACCCTCAACACTGGTGGTGGGTTGGGGGTGAATTTGCCAGCTATCTTTTTTACTTTCCTCCACACAGAAGATGGTGGTGTTCTACTGTTAATGGAGGAAATAAAAGACATCCATGACTGGCGCCTTGCTTCTTTCATGGCACGACGGAACTGTGCTCTACATTTCTTGTACATAATTAAATTCTCATCAGTTCTGCGTCTACGCAATCGTGTTAGAGATCTTCTTGTGGCTCTGTGGAGTGCAGTTAGTTCTGAAGACCACCACGGGACTGGTCGTCGTTTGAATAACCCTGTTGTTTTGGGAATTGAATTGACTCCTGCTGTATGAAGAGTTCCATTCAGTAGGTCTATGGCATCATCAACACTTTCAAACTGTTCTGCTCTCCCTTCGATTTCACTTAGCTCGGAAAATTTAACCCAGTCTGCCTTGTCTAGATTCCAACGTGGTGATCTTTGCAAAGGCGGACCCTTGTTGGTGTTTATAATGATTGGTGCATGATCACTAGTATGCCAATCATCTAATGTCCTCCAATCAAAATCAAGAAGGCAGTTAGAGCTTGCAATTGAAAGGTCAATGCATGACAAAGTACCTGTCTGAACATGGAAGTGTGTGGGCTCTCCTGTATTAAGGAGTCCCACATCCTCATTCTCCACAATTGATGAGATAATATTGCCCCTTGTGTTGGCCAAAACATCACCCCATAAAGGATGTCTACCATTCATATCTCCCAGTAAGAGAAAAGGTTGAGGGAGTTGTTGAATGACCTCTGCTAAATCATCATATAAAATATCATCATTTGGAGGTAAGTACAGAGAGCATATTGTATATTTTCTCCCTATATCAATTTGTACAACAACTGCCCGCAGGGTTGTACGTATAGATATAGGTATTTGGGGAACATCTCGACGAATGTACATGAGACTTCCGCCATGGCTCCCTACACCGTGATCATAAGTTGTCCTATAACTAATATATTCGCGAGGACAAGGGGTATTAGCATCAAGCTTGCTCTCCTGGAGACATACAATTATGGGGGAATGCTCGTGAATTAAGAGCTTAAGTTCTTCATATTTGGCCCTCAAACCCTGACAATTCCATTGCAAAATGGATGAAAAAACTATGTATTATTTTCTGGAAGACATCTTTGATGAGGTCTTCCCATTGACAGTTTTTGATTTGACAATATTTTCTGTAGGCTTCTTAAGTTTGGGTCTTGATAAATTAGGTTTTATATTAGCCTTTTCAGTGTTGTTGTTACCTATTTCTTGTGGGGGATGGTGATGGTGGACCTCCACTTGAATTTTTGATTGATTCAAGAAGTTTTCCTGTTGATCTGAAATATCAACAGGCAAAACATCATATCTATTTGATGACATAACTTTTGTGTTTTTAATGGATGGGGGTGAGAGAGATGGAGGTCTCTCTCTTTTCCTATTGACAGGTGGTGATTTATTAGGTTTTGATGCTTTCCCCACTACAGGCGCACCTGATAATTCTGTTTCATGTGGAACCTCCATCAAATCAGGCAAAGATATAGCCTGAGAGAGGTTAGAATTATCCTTTGTAGTGGGGGACAAAGGTTTACTAGAGGTGAGAAAGGTCTTACGTGATATTCTTGCCTTATCCTCTAGAATTCTATCAGAAGATGGCAAATTTCTTTTCTGGGGAATAGAGGCAGTATTAGGTGGGCTGGATGTCTCCTGCCTCATTTTTTCTCCGGATTTCAATACTTTTGCATAACTTGCTGATTTACTCAATAGTCTCTTGGCATGCCCCACACTTATGTGTTCAATACTGGATTTATTGAGAGCAGCCTCTTCTAATTTATATTGCTGGCAGTTCCTATCCGTAGATTTGTGATTCAAATTGCAGTTTATACAATTGGCCTCTAGTGTACAGTCTCCATGGTAAACATTAGAGCATGTACTACACATTTTATCATTCTTACATACTTTAGATGGATGCCCATATCTATAGCAATTAAAACATTGCAGCGGCTTCTGCTTAAAAGTTCGCACTTTAATTCGTTCATTCTCTATGTAAATGTGGAAAGGCACATCAGCATCCTGGAAAGTTAGGATAATCATTGACGTTCCAGGGACTTTATGCACTTTCCACACAGTTAAAGGACACATGGCCAATATCTCCTCTTCTGTGAATTCATATAAGTCTCTATTAAAAACTACTCCCCTTCCATAACTGAAGTTTAGATGGGGTTTCACATCCAGCTTTATGTCTTCGTTATCTGTATTTAAATTGGAAAGTATAACCGATTGAGTTTCTGATTTGGCACTTATTAGGAAACTGTTCTTTCCAAACCGAGATATATCTCCTGGTGCGATAGTACCTACTTTCTTTTGAAGAAATTTACATATTTTGAAATAATTTCCAGTACTCCCTTTGGATTGAGCAATAAGCCACTTTGGTGGTTTTGGCTTTCTCTGGGAAGGTACAACTACCTCTATACTTTTATCAATCCAATCTGCAGGCCTATATACATCCAGATTCTTGGGTACCCGATCGCAAAGAGCACCCTTGAAATTCAAATTACTGATTTTAATATTTATGATATCATTGATAGCTTTGAATGCTTCATCATGGTTATCAAATGATATCCATGAATCCCATTTGTCACCTTCAAGCCTCATCCTAATTTCCCTGATGTGACCATAACATTGAAATAATTTATATAGAACATCGTAATTGGTTTCAATGGGGATCTGAGTGATGTGAAGGATTCGCAAATTCTCCATGTCACCCAAATTACTTTGTTTTTGAACATAAGTAGCATGGTCCTTTAGAGTTTCCGGGTCGTCAACAGAGGGGTTAGTTTTAGGAGTAGAAGCAAGCCGGGTTATCCCCCTCTTATCAGAGGATTTCAGTCCTCCTATCCCATGTGGCCCAACACGAGAAGAGGCTTCAGCGGGGACCAGTCCTCTATTAGAGAGGGGCTGCCTCTCTTAAGGTGGGCGTACACTGGTCAGTGGGGGTAGTTAGCCCCTCCCACCGACGACTCCAATGCCTAGCGTCACCCATTACCCGCAAATATGGGTGACTTAAAACCGGATCATTGGAGCCCGACTCTTAACAGACTTAGTCTGCACCCAATGGGGTCTGCCAGAGGGTGATGGCGTCTAAATTTGTACAGGTTGAGATGGCATGACATCCATCCCACCCTGCGCCAAATCCAAAGCAGCAGTCAAAACCTAAGTCGTACAAGCTAAAGTCGTCAACAAGTTCATGCCCAAGAGGAAGAGATGGGAGAAAATAAGAAGTAATCAAAGGAACGGAGAGAAAGTGCTGACTAATTTAGTTGGATCAACAGTTGGGCACCGAGGTCCAGTGGGGAAGTAGTTCCCATTGTTCATTAGAGCCCAACTGCTAGTCCCTAAGCCCCCCATCCTCATCAAGGCTTCAGCATCTGGGGGGTAAATAAAACAGATGAGAATAGATTCTTGTCCTTGTCATAATCCAAGGTGGGGGAAATAAAGATGGTTGGATAAGATTCACTTCAACGTTTGTTGATTGTAACAGTCTGTTTGCCCTAATTGGGAATGGTGGTTCATGGTTGTTTATAAATATGTCCCTCTCATTAAAAAGCTTTTTTGTTGGAGAATTAGTGGATAAAATTTTCAATGCACTCCGCATTGTTACAAAATCTCGATGCAAAGACAATGGGGGTTCTCCAATTTCACATAAAACTGAGAGATTTGGGGATGATCTAAATGCTCCGCTACAAATTCTCAGGCCTCGAGTGTGTATTGGATCTAAAGATTTCAAAGTTGCTTCTGATCCTGAACCATAAATTGGGCTACCATAATCAATTCTTGATAATACTAATGCTTTATACATCATTAGTAAAGTTGATCTCCTTGCACCCCAGGTTGTGTGAGATAATTTCCTCATTAAATTAAGAGCACTGTTACATTTGGATTTGATGTATGATACATGTGCTTTCCAATTTAAATGGGTGTCAAAAATTAGTCCCAAAAACTTTACCTTATCTTGAAATTGGATTTGTACGTTGCCCAATGTTAGATTGATATCTTGGTTTTGCTTCCATCTACTGTTTTTATAAAACATTATGGCTTGAGTTTTTTCTGCCGAAAGTCTAAAACCAACAGATGCGGTCCACGCTAGTATTTTTCTAGTGGCACTATGTAGAATCCTTTGTAAATGACGCAGGCTATTGGAGGAATAGTAAATTGCAAAGTCATCTACATATAGACTACTTTGCACTCCTTGTGGCATTTGATTAACAATGTTGTTAATTGCCAATGCAAAAAGAGTCCCGCTTAAAACACTGCCTTGCGGTACACCACTGTCAAGATTAAAAGATTCGGAGTAAATGTTATCAATACGAGTTTGAAACGTTCTTCCACCAATAAAATTTCTAATAAAAATAGGAAGGTGTCCTCGAAAACCATTCAGATGTAAGGATTTTAGTATCGAGTGTCTCCACGTTGTATCATATGCCTTTTGAATATCAAAAAATATGGCTATTGTGATCTGTTTTCGTTCAAAGCCTCTACGTATATAATTTTCTAAGTGTGAAGTGAATCCAAAGAAGATCGTTCTGATTGTGAGCCAAATTGAGAAGTTAATAGAATATTATTGCGATGTAAACACCAATTTAGTCTATAATTTACCATTTTTTCCAGTAATTTACATATGCAACTGGTTAATGAAATTGGTCTGTAATTGTTTGGATTACTTGGATCTTTCCCTGCCTTTACTATTGGTATTACTATTGCATGTTTCCATGCCTTTGGAAATAGGTGTTTGGTCCAAAGATGATTGTAAAAATCCAATAGATATGCTTTAGCTAAAGGGGCTAGATTTCTAATCATATCGAAATTTATCTTATCTTTACCCAGGGCTGTTGACCTACAATTAGATAAGGCAAATTCTAACTCCTCTTCAGTGAATCTTTTATTGTAATATATATCCTCCATAGAATCAAAGTTCAATGGTGTTGCTTCTTCTCTTCTTTTAATGGCTTGAAAGTGGGCATCTAAATTATCAATGCTGCTTATATTTTCAATATTATGGCCGATAATATTGGAGATTGTCTGAGTATCATGTATTAACGAGCCGTTATGCATTAATGCGTGTCTCGCTGGTTTGCTGTAAGAGCCATTAATCTTCCTAAACTTCTGCCACACCTTCTGCACGGAAGTATTATCCGATATGCTTGACACGTATTTTTGCCATGAAATTATCTTGCCTTTAATTACTTCCTTTCTGAATTTAGCAGAAACCCTATTAAAATATGGTTTCAACACACTAATTTCTATTGCTATCTCAACCAGTTTGTTTATTTTATTCCCTAACATTAGGGGACCAGTGCTCAAATGTTTGAATCTTTTATTTAGGGTTTCTAATTTTCTTCCAACTGCATGCTTTTCGTTTATCAGCTGGGTTAATGTCTCTGACCACCATGGGACTGAATGTTTTAACTGTCGGGTGCCAGTCAGAGGTATCGATTTATCAGCCGCTTGTGTGATAGAATTCACAACGTCATCATTTGTTTTATCATGATCTTGGGAGTAATCAAAGGGAGGCACTTGCTTAGTGTAAAACTTGAACTTATCCCAGTCAGCTTTATCTGTATTATATCGTTGAATCGAAGAAGTTGGTGTATGTCCTAATATGGTAATCAAAATAGGAAAATGATCACTGGTAAACAGGTCGTCTAAGACATTCCATTCGAACCTATCAACAATATTATTGGAACACAGAGTTAAATCTATTGACGAATAGGTTCCATGAGCTTTTGAATAGTAAGTGCTACTCTCTGCCTCATTCAATATACAGAGGTTATGATCATTCATCATCTGTTCAACCTTTGAACCATTTATGTCAACATCAACACAATTGGTGTCCCATATGGAGTTATGGGAGTTGAAGTCTCCTAGTAATAGTATATCCTCTTGCATATTTGGGAGTACTTTAGGTAGATTTTGTATATCATAGTTGAAAGAGGGTTGATTGTACATATTATAGATATTAAAAGTGTCGTTATTTAGATGTAATCTAACTCCAGATAATTGAAATTCTGATGTGTTGAATATTGAAGCATCATAAGTTACTTTATTATGAACATATACTGCAGTCCCTAAAGTATTGGGAGAAGGGATTGAGCGAGATGCTAAATTGTAGTTTCCTATTGAAGGAACAGTATCATTAGTATGTTGTAAGCATATTGCAATAGGGTTATAATATTTCAATAGTCTTTGGATTTCTCCTAAATGTAAACGGGTTTTAAGACCATTAATATTCCACTGAATTATGTAAGGATTGAACGTTACGGCAAAGAAGATAAATTTCCACTGGGTAAGGCATTATTTCTGCTTATTCTGTTGGAGACGGGTTTCTGCTTGACTACACTAGTTGTAGTTTTTGAATCAAGATTTGGTTCCTTGGGTATGGCTCCCTGGGTTTTACCCTTGTTTGTATTAGCTTCCTGGGTGTCATTTGGATTAAGGTTAAGTTTTTCTATAAATTTTTCCAGTTGGAGGGTGCCTGTTGCACGTTTCTTTATTAGATGGTCAACACACATACAACCAGCATTGTGGCTTTCTAATTTGCCATACTGGTTTTTGTTTTTTGTTCTTAGTAAAATTATCTATTATATTATTCATCTTATGTACATTTAGATTTTTAGGGTCATTGAATTCTGCCATGAAGCAATCGTTACAACCACATGAAACTTTGTGTGTTGTATTTTCTGCCATTGTTTTACGTGAAAGCATTAGTTTTCCAGTCATACCTAGAACTGGAGAAGGGCTTATTTCTTTAATGGGTGCATTATTATTCGACTTGCTTTCACTTCCTTGAGGGTCATGGGGATTCCTATGGACTTCAACGTTTATCACTTGTTTAGTGATGTGGTTATTGACTGTGTTAGGTTCGGGTCCAGAGGTTGGGAGTTCTAGTAATTTTTCGATATCCATTTCAATTGCATCTGGTATAAATTCTATATTATTTGTTTTTTTGGGTTTGGGTGGTGTTGTATCTTCAATTACTCTTTTCTTGCTCACGCATTTTGATTTATGGGGCTCGATATCAACCATCTCTATTTCTCCTATGTTTTCTATAGCCTTGCTGGCACTGTCTGTGGCAAGTGTGTTGAAACGGTTTTGCAGTGGAATACGGTCTTCTTGCTTTAAGGGACCATTTTGGCCTACTTTGTTATTTGGTTTTTTGTTTATTCTACTGCTATTATTGTTTTCCAGAATAGCTGGAACTGGATGAGAGTTCTGTGGCTTGCTGGAATTATTGGAAATCTTGTCGGGCCTTGAGGGATTTGTTGATGAAGAAGGTGAAATCTCAGGATATTTAGATCCAGCAGTAACTGTGGGGTAAGTATTCCTTGAGTTATTATTTAACTTTACGGGATGGGACAAAACTCTGGCATATGTTGGATTAGAACCATTAAGTTTTTTCCTTGCTGCACCAAAAGTTATATGCTCATTATTGGCAGTCTCAATTATTGATTGCTCCAGTTTGTACGGAGGACACAGTTTAGAATTAGGAGAGTGAGCTCCTTCACAATGGAAACAAAACTTTTCATGAGTAAAATCGGCGGAGGTATCATGGAATTCGTTGGGATCATGAAATTCGGAACAAATATAACATCTCTTCTTATTAGTACACTTTACATTAATGTGGCCATACTCGTAACACTTATAACATTGCATTGGTCGTGGGTGGAATTTCTTGACCGGAATGTTTAAGTGTCTGATCTTGATGTAATCTGGTTGGTAATGTGATGAAAAGATTAAACAAATTGCATTATTACTCCCTTTTAGTTTTTTAGCTTTAAGAACGGTAGCTGGGCATCTTTTCAGTATATCTTCATCAGAAAATTCACTTAGATCCCTACTATAAATAATTCCTCTTGCGTGGTTGTAAGAGTGGTGAGGAGAGACTCTCTGAATTATATCTGACGAGGAAGCTTTAAAATTATTCAATAATACAGCTTGAGATTCGTTACCTGCTTTAATAAGCAGACAACGGCCATAGCGTGTTAAATTTCCCTGTGGAATACAGCCTACCTTTTTTTCAATACATTCATACCCCTTTATCAGATTATTACAGCCCTCCTTGTATGAAGCAACATACCAGACTGGTTCTGGTACTATTCTGGTATTTTCCAGAACTTCTTCATGCAAGGTAGAGCATTTGGGTATAAAGTCATATTCCGAGTCTAAAACATTTTTTATACTATGCAATTTCACTCGACAAGAAAGGTCAGAAACTTTACCATTTCTTATTTCATGAAAAGCATTTGTAGCTTGTAATGTGTTACTAAAAGTGACATAAGCCTCAAATTCTTGTTTATCTTTGGAGAGCTGCAGTTTCATTCTTGTTATATCTCCAAACTTTTTCAGAACATTAAATAATTCTTCATAATTCCCATTGCGGGTAATTCCCTCACAATATAGGACCCTTAAATATTCATTTAAACTGCCAGAGTTTTTATTTCTCTGGCATCTGGGGGAAGTTGGAATGAAAGGTTCCAGAGTAATAGCACTGGATGAATGCGAGTCCATCGAGTGAACTATTTTCCTGGAAGAGTCAGCCAGAGAGGAAGCGGATTGTTCGTCAACGGGTTTCGGTGGGTTCGCCATAATGACGAGAAGATTAATTTCATCTGGATATTCCCCCCACCCACCAAGGAGCCACACTTAGAGGACGGGTTCATCCCTACAATTGGGGCCGCCCTAGGGGCAATATCCAGAGATACACCCCGCCCTCAGCACTTGAGGCGTCATGACGGCCGTCAACGTCAGACCCAGCACTGAGGGAAAGGTTTGACATAAAACTTTCCCCTCGCTCGGTCACGTCAGGTACTCGAGTTCTTTTGAGATGGCATGCCGTCCATCCCACCTGCGTCAAATCCAAAGAGGCAGCCAAACCATAATCAAACATAAGCCAAAGTCAATAACAAGTTCATGTCCAAGAGTTGGAGATGGGAGAAAAAAGTAAAAAACAAAAGGAAAAGAGAAAGTGCTGACTAATTTAGTTGGATCAACAGCTTGGCACCTAGGACCAGTGGGGAAGCAATTCCCACCAAACATCGGAACCCAGCTGCTAATCCCTAAGCCCCCCATCCACATCAAGGCTTCAGCATCTGGGGGGGACGAATACTATAGAGAGGCAACCATCTTCCATTCCTGAGTCACCTCACAATTCAAACCCTTTCCGACATCTGATGGTAGATTAAAACACCAGTCAGAGCTCGAGGCTGAAGTGGCACAGTCAGGTGTATATCACCTGAACGCTACAACATTGTTTGGGTCGCCCGAAAGACAACTTTGCCCCGAGTCATCGCATGATTTTTCGGGATTTTTATTTTCCTCTTCTGAGTCTACGGATTCTATCTCTGGTTTACATCAAAGAATGTCGATCACCCGCAAATTCCAACTGTTATGCGAGGTTATCGATCGATTAAAGACCCCCAGCTTGTACCTGCAGAGTCGCCGGCTTAGCCTGTCTCCGGTGCTGTGAGAAATTAATATGGCTCGCCAGCAGATTGCTGAATCCCAGCACATCTCCCGAGTCAGAATTTTGAGACTCAGAAGAAGAACTATAAATATCCCACTGAATTAATCTTTGAAAAGTTTTTATAGAAAGTTTTCATGGTAATTACAATTTTTGTATTAGTCATGTTTTGATTTCCACATTGGGGTAGTTAAAAGGCTGTAGAATGGGACACGTTGTGTGAGGAAATCTTTATTTAGTCACGGTTTGGGTAATGGTTGCAATAATTGTTGTACTGTAAATTGACCTTCACCGTGACCATTATGTTGGATTCAATAAATTTTTATTATCCTGTAATACCTGTAGTCCAAAATCAATAAATTTTGTATTCTTTTAAACTGATTTTCAACTGCAATGAAAGTCATTTATTTTCTTGATAGATCCTGACTGTAAACATGTAATACGGAAATATTTCCTGTATGTAAAAATTTTTTTTTTCATAATTCATGTTATTGAAGCATTGTTGGGAGGAATAGATGATAATCTAATTTTTAGTTTTAAGTACTGTATCCCCATTGTATCTAATAGTTTATTGTCTATTCCTATTGCATTTTGTTATATCAGAAAACTATTAAATAATTTACTGTACCTAATGTAATACATATAATCTGATAAGTAGCTAAAGGGACGGATGATGAATTGAATCTTTTTTTAGTTGATAATCCTACCTTTTTACTGAATTTATTTTTGCAAGATATAATTTTTTCAATTGAATGTACAGAGTTTGTGTGGGGCGTTGCTGTCAGTTACGAGGCATATTTTGAATGGGCTTGAGGGCTAATGGGGGGGGGGGGGTGCAATATATAATGGTTTGTGTTAAAGAAAGCTTTATGGTTTGTATTATATGAAAAAAAAAACTTTTATATTTTACATATTTTTATAGCCCTCTAGTGCCCCCCCCCCCCCCCCCCCCCCCCGAAAGAAGTGCCTTAATCTGTCATTATTTCTTTTAACAGGTACTGACAGCAGGACCCTACACCCAGTAGGGAGACAAGTTTGAAGTGGAAACCAGAGTTGGTGACAATAGAAGTACTGTACTGTACAAGAATAGGTTTCTTAATCAAGAAAAAGAAAAAAAAATACTGCAGACATTTGACAATTTATGTTGACAGAAATTTCCAAGTGTGAGGGATTTGACCTGAACTGCTGTGAAATAGCCCAGTCAGTGGACTGTGGGAACGTATGTAGATGTTTGTAGCATCTATTGTCAACAGCAACATACACATGATGACGTTTATTTTGTACTACAACATGTAGATGTTTGTAGCATAAATTGTGAACATCAACGTACACAGGATGACGTTTACTTTGTACTATAAAATGTAGATGTTTGTAGCATAGTGTTAAGAACTTTCTCTTGATAATATCTACATTAAACAGAAAGACTCAAGTCTGGATGTTAACAATTAGAAAATTTGCATCACAAACCAGATAGGGCTTTCTCCTCAAAAAAGGGCTCAGAGTAATAAATATTTTTCTTGTTTTATGAAGACAGAATTTCGTTACAGAACCTTACACCATTGTGTCCCCTTTTCAGCCGCTAATTTTTTTCTTAGTATCATTGTTTTCCTTTTTGTTTTCTTATAAAACCTGAAAACAGCTTATCTCTGAAGAACATAATGCAATTATATTTTTAGCTGGGTCCCCTTGCCCAGTATAAATCAAGGGGTGGTGCCTAGTGCTCCGTTCTCTCGACCTTTTACCCAGATTTTTGGGTATTCCACCATTTAACCTTCTTGTGTAGTGAACGTTGGAGTGTGGTCGGTATTTGGACACTAGGCAATTCGAGTGCTACCTCTGGCCACAGTCCGCAAACCACTACACCGTTGTGTATATTACAGTAATATACTACTATCACTACAGTTAAGGTGATATACTACTATCACTTCAGTAGAGCTTACCTGTACTATGTTTTTCTTCGGACAACTACATTATACTCACTGCAAACGTGACCTACATTTATGACAAAACAACATTACTATAATTTTGTACTGTAAAATATGTATACAACAAAATTTTAGATTAACTGTGTACTGTATATATTTTATATACCGACCACCAACCATTTTCGTATGTTGTACACAGCAATCTTGAAACATGGCAAAATTCCTGATGATCGTTTCTTGCCCCGTAATCCGACATCTAGGCTACAGTAACCAAATATTGATATTTACTATATCTTCTACTCCAAAGGTTTCCATAATGGAGATCAAGGACCATGAGATCCAACGAGATATGCACTAACACCAAGGAAAACTCTGATGAACGCAAGGGCAGAAGGGACTCTTTAGCTAGGGAAGCAGCTATTCTAGGAGGACACTCAAAAATCAAACCATTGTTCTCTAGTCTTGGGTAGTGCCATAGCCTCTATACCAG
>NC_090725.1:193215192-193220192 GCF_036898095.1 Palaemon carinicauda
TGCTTAGATGAATGGGAGAAGGGATCACGGTTGGGAGGTATTCGCATTCAAAGCTATATATGAGAGTATTGGATGATCTCAGCCATCCCAAAGATGGTTTGGACCTTTTTGGCGGAACTACTCTCAAGGGTTGGGTCATCGGAATCCAGGGGGATCCAATCCTTGAGGTGGGACTCTTGGCTTTTGGCCGGAAGCCCATCATTACAGATATGGGGAGGATGATTCCATATTACTTTGGTCTCAGTCCTAACAGGCGGGTTTAGCTTACACATGTGCCTCTATATCTGTTTTGATGCTATCCTTCGGGTAGGGTATGGAGTGGACCATCGGGGAAATATACTCTCATTGTGCCGATAGTGGAGAATGCAAATTTCCTTTCCAACGTATGATACTTTCTTATAATTCTCAAGCAGGTACCCCAACAAAACAACAAAAAACCTGAAAATCCCATCCTTAAATATGGACCCTTCAAATACTGACTCCCCATCCCCTGGATTTGCTGACTCCCCCCCGGCACTGTTGACGACTTCTGCTACTGTAATTAAGGAAAACTCTGTTGACGACCTTCGAACTAAAAAGGACCACTCTACTGATGTTAAAAAATCTAGCAATTTGGGTAACACAGGGAAACTACGATTCCTTCATGTTTCCCAAATCCCATTAGAGACAAATTATGATGATATATATAGAGCATTTGAGTGCTATGGATTGATAAAGGAAATAAGGATGAGACTTGGAGATGAAAAATGGGACTCTTGGATATCTTTTGAAAGTCACGATGAGGCGTTTAATGCCATAAGTAATATTAGTAGTATCAAAATTAACGAATTGAACATCATGGGAGCTCTTTGTGATAAGGTCCCAAAGGAATTGGATGTGTACAAACCTGCTGATTGGTTTGAAAAAGATAGAAATGTACCCATGCCTTCACAGAGAAAACCCAAACCACCAATGTGGCTCTTAGCTGAACCTAAAGGGATAATAGGGAATTATTTTAAGATATGTAAGTTTATCCAAAAAAAAGTAGGAACCATAGCACCTGGAGATATATCTCGTTTTGGGAAGAACAGTTATCTCATCCATGCCAAATCTTCGACTCAGTCTGCAATACTGTCTAACTTACAGACAGGCAGTGATGAAATTACATTGGAAATGAAACCTCATCTAAATTTTAGTTATGGAAGGGGAGTGGTCTTTAATAAGGACCTATACGAATTTACAGAGGAGGAGATACTTTCTATGTGTCCATTAAATGTATGGAAAGTGCATAAGATTCCTGGAACTTCAATGATTATACTCACTTTCCAGGATGCTGATGTACCTTTCCATATTTTTATTGAAAATGAAAGGATTAAAGTTCGGCCTTTCAAACAAAAGCCCTGCAATGTTTTAATTGTTTTAAATTTGGACACCCATCCAAAGTTTGTAAAAATGGAAAAATGTGTGGTATTTGCTCCAAAACTTATCATGGAGAATGTACACTTGAGGCCAGGTGTTCAAATTGCAATTTGAATCATAAATCAACTGATAGAGATGCGAACTGTATAAGTTGGAGGAAGCTGCCCTAAACAAATCAAGTTTAGAACACATAAGTGTGGGACATGCAAAAAGATTGTTGAATAAATCAACCAGCTATGCAAAGGCCTTAAAATCAAAGGTAAATTTACCACAGGAGACAGCAACCCCACCTAGCACTGCCAGTAATCCTAAGAAAAGAAATACAACCTCTGATAATAAAGTACTGCATGACAAGGTAATCATATCGCCTTCTGAGGCTTTGCCACAGCGTATTAAAAATGGGTCATTGCCCATTTCTGTACAGCCTTCGTCCCCCATTACCAGCAATAGTACTAACCTCTCCCAGGCCATGTCCTTGCCTGATTTGATGGAGATGCCACCTGACACCAAGTTACCAGGTGCACCTGTATTGGGGAAGGTGCAAAAACCTGGTAGCTCAAAACCTACTAATCGGAAAAGAGAGAGACCTCCATCTCTCTCGCCCCCCTCCATAAGAAATATCAAAATTACGACGTCAAATGAGTATGATGATTTGTCAGTTGATATTTCTGATCTGGAAGTCAATTTAAATAAATCGGAAATTCAAGTGGAGGTCCACCAACCTCCTCAACAATCAGATCAAAAAGACAAAAAGAAAATCATAAATTCTAAACCCAATCTATCAAGACCCTCTTTAATAAAACCACCAAAAAATAGTGTTAGATCAAACACTGCTAATGGGAAGACTCCATCCAAGGGGTCTACCAAATTATAAACCATAGTTTTTTCCTCCATTTTGCAATGGAATTGTCAGGGTTTAAGGGCCAAATATGAAGAACTTAAGCTCCTTATTCATGAGCATTCCCCCATAATTATTTGTCTACAGGAGAGCAAACTTGATCATAATACCCCTTGTCCTCGCGAATACATTAGTTATAGGACACCATATGATCACCAAGTGGGGAGCCATGGCGGAAGTCTCATATACGTTCGTCGAGATGTTCCCCAAGTTTCTCTGTCTATTCGTACACCTCTGCAGGCAGTGGTTGTACAGATCGACATAGGGCGAAAATATACAATTTGTTCTCTGTACTTGCCTCCAAATGATAACATTTTATATGACAACTTAGTGGAGGTGATTCAACAACTCCCTCAACCTTTCCTTTTACTTGGAGATTTGAATGGTAGACACCCTTTGTGGGGTGATGTTTTAGCAAACACGAGGGGAAATATCATATCATCAATTGTGGAAAATGAAGATGTGGGACTCCTTAATACAGGAGAGCCCACACACTTTCATGTCCAGACAGGTACCTTGTCATGTATTGACCTATCAATCGTAAGCTCTAATTGCCTTCTCGACTTTGATTGGAGAACATTAGATGATTGGCATACTAGTGATCACGCACCAATCATTATAAACACCAACAATGGTCCACCTTTACAGGGATCGCCACGATGGAATCTTGACAAGGCGGACTGGGATAAATTTCGTGAACTAAGCGAAATTGAGGGGGATGCAGGACAAGTTGAAAATATCGATGATGCCATAGACTTACTGAATGGAACTCTCCATACAGCAGGAGTCAATTCAATTCCCAAAACAACAGGGTTATTCAAACGACGACCCGTCCCGTGGTGGTCTTCAGAACTAACTGCCCTCCACAGAGCCACAAGAAGATCTCTAACACGATTGCGTAGACGCAGAACTGATGAGAATTTAATTATGTACAAGAAATGTAGAGCACAGTTCCGTCGTGCCATGAAAGAAGCAAGGCGCCAGTCATGGATGTCTTTTGTTTCCTCCATTAACAGTAGGACACCACCATCTGCTGTGTGGAGGAAAATAAAAAATATAGCTGGCAAATTCACCCCCAACCCACCACCAGTGTTGAAGGTGAATGGCCAGTATGTAACCGAAGCAAATGATGTTAGCAATGCCCTGGCTAATCATTTTTCAAATGTATCCAGCAAGTGTGAAGGAGCCCCTGGTCACCAGTATAGGAGCACTGAAGAAAAGAAAATTTTAAATTTTGCAACAAGAAGGGAAGAGTCGTATAATTCTCCTTTCACTGAAAGAGAATTTGATTCCGCACTTGCTCATTGCAATGATACAACCCCTGGACCCGATGGAATTCCATATGCAATGATTAAACATGTACATTTTAATACAAAGCTATTTATTTTAAGTATTATTAATAGAATATGGCATGATCATAGTTACCCAAGTGTTTGGGAACTAGCCATTATTTTAGCCTTTTTAAAACCCGGTAAAGACAAGTTTTTAGCAGCAAACTATCGTCCAATTGCATTGACATCTTGTTTATGTAAAATCATGGAGAAGATGGTCAATGCAAGGCTGGTGTGGTACCTTGAAAAGAAAGGTATTTTATCACCGATTCAATGTGGATTCCGAAAAATGCACTCAACGACTGATGTGTTGATACGACTAGAGTCTTCTATTTGTGAAGCCTTTGCTTCCAAACAGCACCATGTTACAGTATTTTTTGACCTTGAAAAGGCATATGATACCACATGGAGATATGGTATTCTTAAAACCATTCATGAATTGGGATTGAGAGGAGAGCTGCCACTATTTATTCAGGCATTTCTTTCACATAGAGTTTTTCAAGTGAGAGTGGGGGAAACTCTATCAGAGAGTAAGTGCCAGGAAGAAGGAGTTCCTCAGGGTAGTGTGCTGAGTGTAACCCTTTTTGCACTAGCAATTAATGGGATATCCTCAGCCATTCCCCAGGATGTTCTCTCAACATTATTTGTGGATGATCTCTCAATATCATTTGCTGGCACTAAAATGGCAATGGTTGAGAGAAAAATCCAACTCTCTATTGATAAAATTATCCAGTGGGCTGACATGAATGGATTTAAGTTCTCGACAAGTAAAACTACCATTGTCCATTTTTGTCGTATCCGGGGAGTACATCCAGACCCGGATATATACATTAAAAGTCAACGGATACCATGTGCAAGAGAAGCTAAATTTTTAGGTTTGATATTTGATTGTAGGCTTACATGGGTTTCTCAATTAAAAGCATTAAAAGCTAAATGTGTTGAAGCTCTGAATATCTTAAAAGTATTATCCCATACATCATGGGGGGCAGACCGCAGTACTATTTTAAAATTATACAAGGCCTTGATTTTTTCCAAAATTAGTTATGGTTGTGAGGTATATTCTTCAGCCACCTCAAGCCGGTTAAAAATATTAGACTCGATACATCATGCAGGTATTAGATTGTCTACTGGAGCTTTTAAAACCTCGCCTATCCCAAGTCTCCTTGTTGATGCTGGAGAGTTACCTCTAGACCTTTACCGAATGTCTTCCGTTCTTCGGTATTGGTTTAGATTGCAAAGACTCCCTAACTCTCTAGCCTTTCAGACTGCAAGCCTTGTAAGACACGCATCATACTTTGAGTTGCACCCAAAATCTCCTCAACCCTATGGCTTTCGGGTGAAACGATTATTAAATAGTCTGGATATAATTAGAA
>NC_090725.1:193227692-193237692 GCF_036898095.1 Palaemon carinicauda
TTATCTAAAATGATGTCAACCGTCGCCTGCAACGGTATGTTCGTAAAAAGAGATGTGACATCCAAACTCACCATATATAAGTCAACATCCTGTGGTAGAATATCAGGTACAAGGTTAGCAGAATTGAGTAAAACGTATTCATTATTTGCAAATGGCTGTAGCAATGGTACCAAGAATTTTTCTATCTTGTAATTTGGGGTATTGTATGCCGCCAAAATTGGTCGTAAAGGAACACCATCTTTATGAATTTTAGGAAGTCCATATAGCACACCCTAGGATGAACCTGAACAAAATAATTCTTGGTAAGTGCTTTCAAGTCTGATCTTGGAGACTTTTGAGTAATCTGTTGATTTTATCCTCCACCTTAAATATAGGTTGATATGTTGGAACACCTATTTCAACAAATTTAGTGGTATCTTTAAGAATATCATCCATTTTCTGTACATAGTCATTTTTGTTTATTATCACCGTGCCTCTTCCCTTATCCGGTTTGGTTATGACAATGTCTGGGTTATTGGATAAGGTTTTTAGTAACATATAATCATCTTTACGAAAGAAAGGAAACCAGTTATTACATAATTTAGAGAAAGCTTTGTGAGCAATACTTTGTAAGTCTCTCTGTAAACCCGGTAAGTCACCTGGGAGTTGTAACGACCGAAGTCGTCCAAAAAGGATTTCTAGTGGCAAATAAAAATTACTAAAACTTGGTTTAAAATTTGGTAAACAAAAATCAAGGCCCAAAGACAAGAGGAATTCTTCTCTCTTAGATAAAACATAGTTAGAATAATTAAAAACAGTGGTTTTGGAGTCTACGAATTTTGGGATCTGGATACCTAAACGTTCTAGTTTTCAAAAATGAGTATTTTGAACATTTGCTGAATAAGAGTTAACAGTTTTGGTAAATACATGTTTTACATAAAGAAAGTCGATAAATGATACAGTATTTTCTATGACATTATACAGAGATTTTGATGTATCATTATGTTTAGTAATAAGCTTTTCCTTGTGTCTGATCTCAATATCCAAAAGTTGTCGAGTGCCATCATAGTAGAACTGGGAGTGATAAAGTGTAGTGCGGTAGACTTTAAACTTGACGAAATTGGGAGTGATATTAAGTCTGCAGTATTGGAGGAAATCCAAATCGAGTTGTGCCTAAATTATTAATATATGCCTCTATACCTTTAATTCTTTCTAACACATTTAAGGTGCAAATACAAAAAGTCATTCAAAAAACTTTTCCGGCTGTGAACCTTAAGTTGATAGAAAAAAATCCTAAAACTCTGGGTTCTTTGTTCTCCCACACAGATAAACTTCCGACTTTGATGCGGTCTTTGGTGGTATATTGCTTTACTTGCCCGAAATGTAAGATCGAGAAATACGTGGGAGCTACCAAAAGATTGCTCAAAGTCAGAATCGATTCTCATCTCGGAGTCAGTCACCGTACGGGATGTACTTTGAAAACGAAAGAATTTTCCAATATACGAGAACATTGTAATAAATGTAAAACATCGTTTTCATATAAGGATTTTCACATTGTCACCCAAGCGCCCAATGACTATTCTCTCTCTGTTTTGGAGTCGTTAGCAATCAAACAGCTTGTGCCCCCATTAAATGGTCAGACTTCTTCCACAGTTCTATATATAGCATAGATAACGTCCTCCTTTCCAAACCGGACAACGTCACTCAGTTTTTTAGCTCCATAAAGATAGGTACTTTGAGCATTCTTCACTTTTTAATTATATATAAATATATATATATATATATATATATATATATATATATATATATAATATATTATATTATATATATATATAATATATTTATCTTTTTTTTCAGTTCATTTTTTGAATGATTATATTTAACTTTTACGTTGTTCTACTTATATTGATATTAATACTGAGTCTTTTTTTAATTTGTATATTTTGTATATTTTACAGCCCTGATGATGAGACCCAAAGTCTCGAAAATTCGGAAAATAAATGTATAATGCTACGCTGGCTTTTCTCCATCCTATTTATACTATCTATATCTATATCTATATCTAGATAGAGATATATATATATATATATATATATATATATATATATATATATATAGATATATATAGATAGATAGATATATATAGATATATATATATATATAGATATATATATATATATATATATTTATATATATATATATATATATTTATATATATATATATATATATATATATAGATGTGTATATATATATATATTTATATATATATATATATATATATATATATATATATATAGATGTGTATATATATAGATGTATATATATATATATATGTGTATATATATATATATAGATATATAGATGTGTATATATATAGTATATAGATATATAGATGTGTATATATATATATATATAGATATATAGGTGTATATATATATATATATGTATATATATAGTATATATATAGATATACATATATATATATATGTATATAGATATATATTTATATATATATATATATATATATATATATATATATATATATGCGTGTAAAAATCACAGGAAAACGTGATGCTCAGATGCAGAAGAACCACAGGGAAAATGAAAATACGAAATATACGATTAAGTCCTGACTAGTTTCGTGATACTTCTTCAAAGGACTGATTTATTGAGAGAGGTTTCTTTATATTTCATAGGGAAAGTAAACGTACGAACATACATATAGAGGGGCACAGAACAATGACAATCCCACACCAGCTACCTGGGCTGTGGTCAGGAGATCTGACCTCATTAGACAGCTGCTAAAAAGGGTCATTTCTGGTGACCGGTAAATTATTGTTTGATGGTGAACTGCTTATTAATGCCATCTACTCTTCCTTGCCAGGCAGAAGATGGCTAACATCACATGGTTGATGTGAGGTGAACTCGAGCCTTGTCGATTAAACATATTACTATCACCTCGTTGTTGAGAGTCAATCTGATGATGTCTGTTCTGCGATGGGATAGTCTCCTCAACGTCAGGAGGACTGTCATAGCTTCCAAGATGTTGATGTGAAAGTTTTTAACTGGAATGATCAATTTCTTGCCCCTTCCTTTCGTACGGATGGCCTCCCTGTTCTTTTAGGGAGGCTTCCGTGTGTATCGCCACTGATGTTTGTGGTGGTTGCAAGAAAATTGTCTGTGCTAGGCTCTTATTCATTGACCACGGCCTCAATAGCGTGCGCAATCAGGTCGGTGTCAACCTTGTCGATCTCTTAGAGCGTTTGATGCGTATCTTCTCCAGACTCTTGGCGCATCCTTTGGCTTTGCTTCTTAGCAACGGGTCTGTCACCACTGCGAACCGGAGAGAGCCCAGTGCTCTTTCCTTTTGGCATTTTGAAATCATCTTGTGTTGGATTAGTCTCCTGACAGATGCTGCTATTTCTCTCTTCTTCTTTAATAGAATGGAGAGGTGTTGTGACTGCAAGTTCCCATGGATTCCTTACCATTGAAACTTGTGAGCTGGAGAAAAGTGAAACTTCTAGCGACTGGTCTTGAGGCTCAGGTGTTCCAGGAACTGGATCACCTTTCCGGCTGCTTGCAGACAAGTAGTCTTTGATGCTGCCCGCACCCGCCAATCGTCCAGGTATGCTACTACCTGTACTCCTTCGGAGCGTAGGTGCTGGACGATCGTGTCCGTCAGTTTTGTGAATACCTTTGGGGCTATATTTAGTCCAAAGGGCATGGCTGTGAAGAGAAATTTTGTCTTCTGTAGCCTGAATCCTAGGTAGGATGCCAGTAATCATCTGCCAGGTCTCTTGAGACTGTATAAGCCCCTTTTTTGGTAAAAGGGTCCTTATGTGTTGCACTGTAAGTATCCAGAACTTGTTGTTCTCGATGAACTTGTTGAGTAGAGACAAGTCTAGAATGACTCGGGGTCTGTCCGAGTCCTACTTGGGAACATAAAACAGCCTTCCCTAGAATTTTGATGGACTTCACTTTCCTCATTACCTTCTTATTCAAGAGTTCTGAGGCATATTCTTCCAATAAGGGGTGGGGGGAGTGTTGGAAGAATTTTGGAAAGGTGGGGTGGATTTCGTTCCATTTCCAAGTAAGTCCGTTCGTAATTTGGCTGTGGACCCAGCGATCGAAGGTCCAACGATCCCGAAAGTGGAAAGTCTGCCCCCCCTACCTGGAACCTCACATAGTTTAGAGGTTCTTGAGGACATATTTCCATGACCGCGTCCTCCTCCATCCTTGGGGGATTTCGGGAGGATCCTCTTTTTGGGCCCTTACCTAGTAGGGCCAAAAGGTGGTCAAGTGCCTTTCAAAGCCTGGATTAAATACAGCTGACTGGCTACCAGCTGATGAGAAACCACTTAGAAGGTCATTTACGGCTGGGCTACCATTGGAGCACCGTGATCACGGACACGGTCAGAAATTGTGCAGTTCTAATGATGATTTTCTCTTTGAGGACATGCCCCACGTTTGGAGCAGGTTCCCATTCTCCGTTGATGCGGCAAACACATGGTCTCTACCGGTCCTTTTTTGACCTGAGAAAACTTGCAAATCCATCACAAGGGTGAGGCGTTACTAAAGGCCTGCTGTTATGAAACGCCTTAATGGTTCAACAGGTTCTTTTGAAATACTAAAAGAATTGGGACTGGAATGAACCGATGGACTGCAACAACCAAAGGGGTGGGTAAACAGGAAACACTTAAGTACCTTAGCATAGTTCATATTAAAATAATTATACAAAGATAAATTATATACAATAATTACAATGAGTACAGGTAATGGGAAGCACAGTGACATAAATAATCGTTACCACAAAACCAGTTAACCTTTAAAATCACAAATACAGTTTACTGAAATTCAAAGTAAATAAAAAAAAACACAATTAACAATAGTCATCAGCAAAAAAACCCAGTAAGCAGCCGCCATGAAAAATTAATAAGAGAAACTTCTCATTATTAAACAAATAATAAATACGAGCCCATACACTGGCTCTTCCAACCTATAAACATTCATGAACAATCCCTGATCCCCGAGGACGTCCATCGAACACTGCGGGAACTACCACGACAGTGTCGATACGACAGCCACTTTGCTGCCACCGAAGAATAACTCTTCAAAACCATCTCGACCTCGAGGACTAGGTTGAGGACAAGTCACCACCAACTAGGAGATACTCCAAAGCTGTGTCTGCTGCTCTTTCTCGACTGCATTACGAGAACTGGTCCATCCGGCTTCCCAAACCTGACTGATTCTTGCCACTCACATTGTGACGAAAGTAAACAAAGACACCCACCTTAATAAAGAAAAGGGCAGTTACAAAAAAAAATTGAAACTAGGTTGTTTCACAGTCAAACAACCTAACACCTCCACACTCAAAAAAAAAAAAATTCAGAAATTTTTTTTTCAGATCACTCTCTCACCCACCCCCAAAGATGTCACAGAACCACCAGCCAAAACAGACCCAATCCTGTCACGGTCGCTAATGTTATGAACCGCCTTAATGGTTCATCAGGTTCTTTTGAAATACTAAAAGAATTGGGACTGGAATGAACCGATGGACTGCAACAACCAAAGGGGTGGGTAAACAGAAAACACTTAAGTACCTTAACCTAGTTTATTTTACAATAATTATACAAAGATAAATTATATACAATAATTACAATGAGTACAGGTAATGGGAAGCACAGTGACATAAATAATCGTTACCACAAAACCAGTTAACCTTTAAAATCACAAATACAGTTTACTGAAATTCAAAGTAAATAAAAAAAACACAATTAACAATAGTCATCAGCCTAAAAAAAACCCAGTAAGCAGCCGCCATGAAAAATTAATAAGAGAAACTTCTCATTATTAAACAAATAATAAATACGAGCCCATACACTGGCTCTTCCAACCTATAAACATTCATAAACAATCCCTGATCCTCGAGGACGTCCATCGAACACTGCGGGAACTACCACGACAGTGTCGATACGACAGCCACTTTGCTGCCACCGAAGAATAATTCTTCAAAACCATCTCGACCTCGAGGACTAGGTTGAGGACAAGTCACCACCAACTAGGAGATACTCCAAAGCTGTGTCTGCTGCTCTTTCTCGACTGCATTACGAGAACTGGTCCATCCGGCTTCCCAAACCTGACTGATTCTTGCCACTCACATTGTGACGAAAGTAAACAAATACACCCACTTTAACAAAGAAAAGGGCAGTTACAAAAAAAAAAAAAATGAAACTAGGTTGTTTCACAGTCAAACAACCTAACACCTCCACACTCAAAAAAAAAAAAAAATTCAGAAAATTTTTTTTCAGATCACTCTCTCACCCACCCCCAAAGATGTCACAGAACCACCAGCCAAAACAGACCCAATCCTGTCACGGTCGCCAATGTTATGAACCGCCTTAATGGTTCAACAGGTTCTTTTGAAATACTAAAAGAATTGGGACTGGAATGAACCGATGGACTGCAACAACCAAAGGGGTGGGTAAACAGAAAACACTTAAGTACCTTAACCTAGTTTATTTTACAATAATTATACAAAGATAAATTATATACAATAATTACAATGAGTACAGGTAATGGGAAGCACAGTGACATAAATAATCGTTACCACAAAACCAGTTAACCTTTAAAATCACAAATACAGTTTACTGAAATTCAAAGTAAATAAAAAAAAACACAATTAACAATAGTCATCAGCTAAAAAAAAACCCTGTAAGCAGCCGCCATGAAAAATTAATAAGAGAAACTTCTCATTATTAAACAAATAATAAATACGAGCCCATACACTGGCTCTTCCAACCTATAAACATTCATAAGCAATCCCTGATCCTCGAGGACGTCCATCGAACGCTGCGGGAACTACCACGACAGTGTCGATACGACAGCCACTTTGCTGCCACCGAAGAATAACTCTTCAAAACCATCTCGACCTCGAGGACTAGGTTGAGGACAAGTCACCACCAACTAGGAGATACTCCAAAGCTGTGTCTGCTGCTCTTTCTCTACTGCATTACGAGAACTGGTCCATCCGGCTTCCCAAACCTGACTGATTCTTGCCACTCACATTGTGACGAAAGTAAACAAAGACACCCACCTTAACAAAGAAAAGGGCAGTTACAAAAAAAAAATTGAAACTAGGTTGTTTCACAGTCAAACAACCTAACACCTCCACACTCAAAAAAAGAAAAAAATTCAGAAATTTTTTTTCAGATCACTCTCTCACCCACCCCCAAAGATGTCACAGAACCACCAGCCAAAACAGACCCAATCCTGTCACGGTCGCCAATGTTATGAACCGCCTTAATGGTTCAACAGGTTCTTTTGAAATACTAAAAGAATTGGGACTGGAATGAACCGATGGACTGCAACAACCAAAGGGGTGGGTAAACAGAAAACACTTAAGTACCTTAACCTAGTTTATTTTACAATAATTATACAAAGATAAATTATATACAATAATTACAATGAGTACAGGTAATGGGAAGCACAGTGACATAAATAATCGTTACCACAAAACCAGTTAACCTTTAAAATCACAATACAGTTTACTGAAATTCAAAGTAAATAAAAAAAACACAATTAACAATAGTCATCAGCAAAAAAACCCAGTAAGCAGCCGCCATGAAAAATTAGTAAGAGAAACTTCTCATTATTAAACAAATAATAAATACGAGCCCATACACTGGCTCTTCCAACCTATAAACATTCATAAACAATCCCTGATCCTCGAGGACGTCCATCGAACACTGCGGGAACTACCACGACAGTGTCGATACGACAGCCACTTTGCTGCCACCGAAGAATAACTCTTCAAAACCATCTCGACCTCGAGGACTAGGTTGAGGACAAGTCACCACCAACTAGGAGATACTCCAAAGCTGTGTCTGCTGCTCTTTCTCGACTGCATTACGAGAACTGGTCCATCCGGCTTCCCAAACCTGACTGATTCTTGCCACTCACATTGTGACGAAAGTAAACAAATACACCCACCTTAACAAAGAAAAGGGCAGTTACAAAAAAAATTGAAACTAGGTTGTTTCACAGTCAAACAACCTAACACCTGCACACATTTCTTAAGCGGTTCTGATGAGACAGGGAGGCGTCATGTTTATCTTTCGTCTCCTGTTCCCTTCTTAAAGGATGGTTTGTCAACTTTGGAAGGTACTCTTTAAACTGCTGACCTGCTATACTCCAGATCCAACTTTGAGATGGGGAAGGTTAAATGTACTACTTAACACTTCTCGCAGGTGGGCATAGCTAGAGATAATGGTTTGCCTTTCTCTACGATTGAGCAGGGTTTGTCCTCTTCGACTGCTCTCCTGACACAGTCTAGGGCTTTCCCCGAAAGGTGGAAAGGCTTATGATGAAGGAGCAATGGCGGTTGGATGCTTTTTGTTCAATGCTGAGACTTTGGAGTTATTATATCCAGCCCCTTTCTGGGTCTTGGCATGGATGGCTTGGGCCTTGTCATGTTCGAAGACAATAACTTCCTTCGGTATAGCCTCCTCGCGTGATGTAGGTTCATGTCGTAGTCTCACGAAGCAATCTGGGTATGCTGAAAGCTGGGCCAGAATTGAAGCTCTTCAAAGGAATTTTGCCCCAACTTCTAGGAGATATAAAGCTTTCTATTCAACCTGGATATGTGTTCCGTCTACCCCCAGGGGTTGGTTCGGAACAGCGAGGGAAGTCAGATATTTTAAGGGGCTTAGCAGAGCCCCTGGAAGCGCCAGGGTGTTTCCTTCCCTGTACCTCTATTTTCCTCTCGTTGAGATCTTGCTTATTCTCCTCTCGTTCCTTCCGGAACCGTGTCAGCATCTGCTGGATCGACTCTAGGAGAGTTTCACTCCTGCCTAACTGTTTAGCCAGTTGGGGAGTTGGGGTTGAAGAGGTTGACGGCATAAGTTAATATGCCGGCACAGTGAGCTGAGGTACCTCAGTCATCGTCGAAACAGATTCTTCTTCCTCCGTGGATGGTTGAACCACTCCTTATTCAGGGCCTTCTTGCAGTAGGTCCTGTCTAGTGTCAATGGATGCCTCTGACATCTGATCTTGGTGGATGTCCAAGCCTTGCAGTGCCTGTTGATATCCGTGTCCACCGTCCGTTGGATAGAGGGAGGCTGGACCTGTGCCTGAGGCACAAACATATTTGATTGAGCCTTAGGGAACAGTAGGCACTTCAAAGATTTGTTAGGTAGGTAAGGTTCCTGAAAGTTCTTCTGGAAGCCTCATACTCACCATTGTTGGGTTTCTCTTGCTGTATCCCTTGACTCCTTAGCGTCAGGGATGTCTTTTACAAAGCCGTTGGTCAGCAAGGTCAAGCGATTGTAGTGACCTTTCGGGTCCCAGAACCTCAGGGATCCAGATACGATGCGTCAGGGGCATAAGACCTGTACATCGTACGCCCACAAAAGTTCTTACTCTTGTGGTTGTACACTTCGCCATCAGCTCCTCCTGTAAGGGAGAAGAGGGTGAATGAGTACTAGGTCGTTTATATTATAGATATAATATATGCTAAAAATACGAGTTCCAGTACCTCAGGGATCCAAATACGATGCAGCGGGGGGCATGAGACCTGCACATCTTGTGACCACAAAAGGCCCTACTTTTGTGGTTGCAGAACAGGACTGCACACTTTACCTTGCCCTCCTCCTGTAAGGAAGGAAAGAGTGAAATGAGTATGGGGTAATTTATCATACTGATAAATATATTCACATGTATTAGTAACCATTACTATTATAAATTTAATTATAGCTTAGTATAGTAAGCTAGAAAGGAAATAGGAAAGACACATATCTGTGTTTCCTTTCCAGGCAATTGCTGCGACCTCCCTCAAAATTAATATTTTAAATTTCCTTATTAGGGAAATATAGGGTGCAATAGCTCTTGTACTTAGAGCTGAAGTCAGTGTATACTAATACTAACTCCCCACAGGTGAAATGTTAATACTGTAGGGTAAAAATATGGGCTCCGATGATCTAGGGTACATCAGAATGTTGAAGGAATGCTTCACCTCAACATTTA